>NC_047672.1:22790358-23090358 GCF_011762505.2 Arvicanthis niloticus
CAAATAATAAATTTTTAAAAATTAAAATAAAATTCTGGAAAAAAAAGTTAAATAGTTCAAGAGGATGGCTATGTTTAATATATTGATAATTTAAAATCATATAAACCTGTTTTTAGTCCATTATAAATTGTATGTTGATTTGGTGTATAAATATTTTATAATGCTTGAATAAAATTATCCTTACTTCTATCAAAAGTTTTTAATGCTATCTCTATTTTTGTCTGCATCTGTCAAACAGTAGCTTTATGATCCACAAATTGCACAAAGGAATGTACATAGACAAATTATTAAAATTTTGGCTTACTGGAATATAAACAGTAGTATAACAATCTTGCTAATTTTCTCAATATTCTTATTGATTTGGAATTTGGGGTGATATTATACTCATACCATTTAATGATTACATTTATTAAGGTCCAAAGAATTTGTTTTCAAACTGTATTTCTTAACATTCTCATTCATGTAAAAAAAACCATTCTCATCACTTCTGACCCCTTCCCTCATTCATCTCCTTCGTGTCCCTGTCAACCCCCTCTCTTCCTTACAAGTCTATTTTCCATATTCATGTATAATTATTTTGTTTTGAGATCCAAAAGCTTTAATAAGAACCATTATAAAATTCAAATAATTCTCAATACAGAAGATACAAGTTCACAATTCCCTTTCTAAATATGGAGGGCTTTCAATTCTATTTTAGTTGATGGGTACCAAATAAGAACTAGAGGCAATTTTCACATCCCAGGGAATAAGTGGTTGTGAAACAGAATGCCAAACAGCTGAGAGAAAGCCAACATATTCTAATACAATCCATTTGCAACAATCCCCATCTTGCCTCTACTGCTATTACTGCTATTAGTGTTTTAGTACAAAGGATTATTCTTATTCGCTGGCCAATGGAACCTGTCATCTAATTAATTGTCTTAGTTATAAAAATACCGTATTCTAAGCCGAGAAGCACCTTAAGAAATGCTCAACATCCTTAATCGTCAGGGAAATGCAAATCAAAACAACCCTGAGATACCACCTCATACCAGGCAGAATGGCTAAGATCAAAAACTCAGGTGGTAGTAGATGCTGGTGAGAATGTGAAGAAAGAGGAACACTCCTTCATTGTTGGTGGGATTGCAAGCTGGTATAACCACTCTGGAAGTCTGGAGGTTCCTCAGAAAATAGGACATAGCATTACCCAAGGATCCAGCTATACACATGGGTGCTTTTATTTCTCTTTCTTTGTATGGTACTGATTTCAGTATCTTATAACATATCAAGAGTATAGGCATCTAGGTCAGGAGTAAAGATCAATGATGGCAGGCACAGCTTTTATGTTTCCATTACTGCAAAGAAAGCACCAGTATTTCATTTCCTTGATATTTTGTAAGGCCTAGCTGTTCGCATATGGACACATCCTTTATGAAGTACAATGTTTTTATTCACTGAAGAAACTTTTGTTTTGCCTAGTAATTATTATTAATATATTACTTATAAATCTGTACCAAATTCCAAACCCTATCTTCAGATATGGTGAATTTCAAGATACATTTTTTATTTGTTTCCAGTTTAATTGCATTGAAATTTTAGAATGCTCAGTATAAACTTTTGTCATATAATAAATAAATAAATAATTAATTTTTTAAAAATACCATATTCTACTAAAATGGCTCACCCAGTGGGGATGAATTTTAGATAACCACAATTTTTATTTGACTGTAGCCATGATATTTACTAATACATTAAAATTGGTCTACCTGGTGGTTTAGAGATTCATAGCCATAAAGTAAACAGTGAAAGAGGAGGCTTGGTTTGGAGGACAAACTTTGCATAGCTTCATAGAGAATAAAAGCAACAAGGAAAACTAATTAGAGTGAACAAAGTCAATGAGAAAAGCTAAGTGAGCTGAGTGAAGGGCAATTTACAAGTCCCCAAAGATAGTTTTACAAAACAAACAATCCATGAACTGTAAATACTACAAAATGACATAAATTTCAGAGATTAAGTAGCAAGTTTTATAAATTTCACATAACTCAGTCATCTGGATTAATCTTATGTGTAATTGAGAAGGTTAGCTACATGATTCATTTGAAAGTACACAGTCTCACAAGTTCCTCTGTCCTAAAAATTAGTTCTTTGGTAGTTTACCCAGTGTTTGCAAGCTGATAGTATAGAGTCAAGCCTGGGCCGAGCTATGAGTCTTATATACAAAAAAAGAAGTATATTAATTGAATTAATCATGAATATCTTGCTACAGGACTGAAATTGGATTTAACATCTCAGAGAAGAGAAATTGAGAGGAAGTCATTCTCAAAGTAATTTTCTACTAATGATATTTTTCTTCTCTATTACCTGAAATATTAGTCAGTCTGGGGCTAGTTTTTATGTCCCTTAGAATTTTAAGAACTTTATTATCATTTCTATTAATTTAAAATAGAAAAACTACCAAAGTCATAAAAGTAGCAATATTGCTACTTGCCAATCACCTATCTTCACATAAAAAGTAAACTTTTACTCAAATTGTTGTATACACTGAACTTCTTGAGAAATTACCTTCCCAACAGCAAAGCCACTGGAGCTCATAATCCATACTCTGTTCTTGCTTCCATTCTTGTAGGTCTCATAGTTAAGATCATTGTTGATGCCAGGATTCTAATAAATAAGAAGAGTATAAATATTACTCTGTTAAGTGTCCTTTGCAACTTGAGAGAAAAAAATAAGGCACCAAGCTAATTGTCTGAACATACCAGAATAATTACATATTTCTGTCCATTTTCATGTAGCTCCTTAGCAAAATCTGAGAGCTTGGGGTAAGCCTGGTCATCAGTAGTGAAATCTTTACTTCCATTCATGTAGTCTATGTCCGAGTATTGTACATCCTGAAAGATAGTTCTGGGCATTGAGAACTTGGGAAATATTACTCTGTTAATTGAAGAGCTTTCAACTCTGATTCCTAATCATTAAAAGAGAAGCCACATGGCTTCATAGTCCTGGGATTTCTAAGCTTCTCTGGCTCCTGGAAATTAATAATCTCTCCACATAAAATTGGGTGCACCAAAAATAATAGAAGAGAAAGTGGGGAAGAGCCTTAAACACATGGGCGCAGGAGAAATTTCCTGAAGAGAACACCAACAGCTTATGCTCTAAGATCAAGAATCAACAAATGGGACCTCACAAAATTGCAAAGCTTCTGTAAGGCAAAGGACCCTGGCAACATGACAAAATGGCAACCAACAGATTGGGAAAAGATCTTTACCAAGCCTACATCCACTAGAGGGCTAATATCCAATATATACAAAGAACTCAAGAAGATAGACTCTAGAGAACTAAATAACCCTATTAAAAATGGGGTACATAGCCAAACAAATAATGCTGAACTGAGGAATACAGAATGGCTGAGAAGCACCTAAAGAGATATTTAACATCCTTAGTCATCGGGGAAATGCAAATCAAAACAACCCTGAGATTTCACCTCACAGCAATTAGAATGGCTAAGATCAAAAACTCAGGTGACAGCAGATGCTGGTGAGGATGTGGAGAAAGAGAACACTCCTCCATTGTTGGTGAGATTGCAATCTGGTACAACCACTCTGGAAATCAGTTTGGTGGTTCCTCGGAAATTGGGTACAGCATTACCTGAGGATCTAGTTACACCACTCCTGGGCATATACCCAGAAGATGCTCCAACATATAAAAAGGACACATGCTCCACTATGTTCATAACAACCTTATATATAATAGCCAGAAGCTGGAAAGAACCCAGATGCCCTTCAACAAAGGAATTGATACAGAAAATGTGGTACATTTACACAACGGAATACTACTCAGTTATTAAAAACAATGAATTCATGAAATTCTTAGGCAAATGGAAGGAGCTAGAAAATATCTTCCTGAGTGAGGTAACCCAATCACAAAAGAACACACATAGTATGTACTCGCTGATAAGTGGATATTAGCCCAAAAGCTCAGAATACCCAAGATGCAATTCACAGACCATATGAAGGTCAAGAAGAAGAAAGACCAAAGTATGAGTTGCTTCAATTACTCTTAGAAAGGGTAACAAAATACTCATGAGATTAAATACATAGACAAAGTGTGGAGCAGAGACTGGAAAAAAAAAGGCCATCTAAAGACTGTCCCACCTGGGGATCCATCCCATATACAGTCACCAAATCCAGACACTATTGTGGATGCCAAGAAGTGCATGCTGACAGGAGCCTGATATCACTGTCTCCTGAGAGGCTGTGCCAAAGCCTGACAAATACAGATGCTCTGATCAAAAGTGGTTAATTAGGTCCTAGGTGCCACACATAGTCATAGAGAGGAAGCTGCCAAGCAGGAAAGAAGTGCTCATTTGCTCCTGACCTGGTAGTACCAGCAGACACCGAGGAAGACAGTCAAGTAGAGTCACAAGATTGATGCATGCAAATTGGCCCTTCTTGCTTAGTAGTATGCTCCTGGAAAAGGGGGACCTTATATTTTCTCATTCATAAAAGAGTGATAAATAGGAGCTAGCCATGACTGTGAATGCCATTCTAGACTAATATAAGTACATAAAACTTTGTTCTAATTCTTCCTGGAATTGAGTGTTTTCAGATAGTATACATGGAGAATATAAAATTAAACACAAATATTTTCCCCTTATTACAAAACAATATGATGGGACTATTTCTTCCAAGAAAATCTGATGTTTTTATCTGCCAGCTTGGGTTCTCTGAGATCAATCTAGTCATTTCTACCTATATAGCCTGTGTCAAATGCTATATATATATATATATATATATATATATATATATATATATATATATATATATATATATATATATCTGCAAAAGTTCTGAAGCATGAAGTTAGTCCTGAAGGAATTCTGACAACTTTATTGACCAGGTGAGGAGTTTATTAGACATTAGACACTTGGAGTTATCTTTTGATTTACAGAAGAACTTTGAACACCATAAATACTTTGCAACTGTGGAGATTCAGCATTAATCTGGAAAGAGTTTTGCAAGGTCACTGTGAAACTAGCTTACTGCAAATCATTAACATATTCAGTACTTGCTGTTTAAATCACCATGTGTTAATTTGACTCATAAAATTACCACTAAATTTGATGGTATCTGTGCTCAGAAATAGTGCATTACATGACTTATGTAAAGTATTTCTCACCCCAAACTTCCCAAGGTAAGGTGTAAAATCCTTACTTTTAAAAGATAGAAGCCACAATATTAACTATACCTAACATTGCATGGGGAATATGAAGAGATAGGACTAAAATTCTAGTCCTTTACCTCTATGAATGATGCCATTTACATGGGCATATAAATAATTCAGTATGTTAAGATCTGACACTGTGTGTTCCTCTGTCAATCTATCATTTTACCTATTTTTTTCTTCTTAATTGAATGGAATGCAAAGAAAAAGGAATTAATGAAACCTTATCTACCCCAATAAGAAAAGCTTCAGCTTACATATGGGATCTCAGCATCACGGGTTCTCTGTACAACCTGTCTCAGCCCATCAATGCCACCATAATCCCTGCGGCTGAGCTGAAAACCTAGACTCCAATAGGAAGGCAAGAATGGTCGACCAACAACCTGTGAAGAGAGATAAAATAGCAACTGAACTTTTAGAGCAAACACTGATGAACATTGCAGCATCAAGTCCATCTGAATCGTTTATTCCTTTTTGTTTCTGCAAAGTCCTCAGGTCTAAAATTTTCAGAAACAAAGTGAATCTCCTGTTGCAAAACTCCAAAGCTCAAGTCTTTCATCACTTAAAATATCTAAATGTATCCCAATAGTCACAACAGTAGTAAAAAGGATTTTCAAAATATTTTGGCCTTAACGTCATGCTATGGCAGTAGATCTCACCGTGTGGGTTTTGCTCCTTTGTGGGGTTGAATATCAGACATCCTGCATTTCAGATGTTTGCATTATGATTCCCAACAGTAGCAAAATTGCAATTATGAAGGAGCAATAAAATAATTTTATGGTCACCACAGCATGAGGAATTATATTAAAAGATCACAGCATTAGGAAGATTGAGAACCATTTCCTCTGGGAAAGGAAATGGGCTGGAGACATCGTTCAGTTGGTTGAATGGTTGCCTAGCACCCAAGAGAATTTGGGTTGAATTCCCAATAGTTAATAAAAATTGGAGGATAGGAAAAACAGCCATTCTTCTGGCTGGCTAGAAGGTAGTGTCATAATTTATTTTCGTGTTACTTTGATAAAATATCCCATTAAAAGCAGCTTAAGGAGGATGAGTTCTTATCCTGTGGAAGGTACAGTCCATCATGGTAGGGAAGTCAAAGTAGCAGAAGGTTGAAGCATCATATTGCATCCACAGGTAAGGGAGACAGAGTGGGAGGGGTGGAGGAAGCAATGAATGCTTTCTAATGCTTTCATTGCTCTCTCCATTTTATAACCTGCCTAAGAAATAACCTCACCTGCTGTCAAGATAGGTTTTGGAATATAATTAATGTAATCAAATAGTTCTCTATAGGCCTGTCCACGGACCCATCTAGATAATTCTAGGTTCTGTCAACTTGATCATTAACACTAATCTTCACAGTTGGTGTTTTGTTTTGCTGTTTGGTAGTGGTGCTGAGAAAAGAGACCAGAGTTTCATGTATGGCAAGTACTCTATCACTAAGCCATATATTTATTCATTCAATAATATCTCAATGTTTGCAGTGTAATAAGTCCTCCCATAGACATTGAGCCTATGACACAAAGCAAACAGTATTCCTGTCTTCACAGAACTTAAATAAATACAACTCATATAGCTGCAGATGGTGGTGTTTGTTAGTGGTGGAAGAGTAAGAACTGATGAGACACATGAATGATGGGTAAGGAAATACTGTGTGCTTGAAGTATTAAAAAAAATTCCAAGTACTTCAAGCCAACACTGTGAGAAGACTAGAACCATGTCCCACATTTTTCTAAGGGGCCCTGTCCTCCTGATCAAATGCTTTCTCCCATGCTACTTAATCCCATACAATTTGGACCTCGTCTGCTACCTTTAATACAAAATGCTTCTGGTTATGATCAACTGGGACTATGTTTTGTTTTATTTAATTTTAGATTCATTGGGATTTAGAAGCATCTTTAATAACCTTTATGTCACCTTGAAGGAGTCAGCTAACAACTCTTTGTCTGTGGATGCTTCTTTAAAGTAAGATTAGACTAAAAGATGTCTAGGTTTTTTTCTATCCTACATTTTGAATAAGATATAAGAAGGATTTGTCTCATGTAATTCCTTCTTGTTTGTTTATTTATTGGCTGCTTAAATGAACTTTGCTGATTTGTGGCCTTGGGTCTTTGGAATGATTGATTTTAGCCAGAGGAACAATAGGAAGTAGACAATGGGCATGCGTGGGGAGCAGAATTAAACTTCCTTTTGCATTTCTCAAGGCTTCCTGGATGGTGCCTACAGTGATGCAGAAAACATCCAGTCAATTCCTTAAAGAAAAAAAAATGATGAAATACTTACAAGCTCAGCATTTGCATCCATCAGTCTTGTTAACTTAAAACAAATAGAGAAGAAAATAACAGCAACCCCACAGTAAAGAGGGCAGAGCCATACCTCCAGGTACTCCTGAACAACTTGCTCTGGTGTGTTTCCCAGGAAGATGTAAAAGTCAAGAATGCCCCCAGTTGTGCGGTAAGTAATGGCAGGAGCAGGCTGAAGTGTGGCCTCTGGGAGGATGAAAACATGGTTAGAACCCTCTGGAAATGCAAATCTCTCTGAAACAAGAATAGCTGAGTTGTCCCAAACTCTGCTTCATTTGCCAAGGAAACTGAATCACATACACTTGTTTTATGTAAACTCTGTTAATTTCAAGAAGATACCCATCAAAAGTGGAATTTTATCTTGTTTCATGTTGTTTGTGAGGAAAAAAAAAGAGCAAATTTTATTATTTCTGGCAACATTAAAAGAAATTTCTATGATTTGTGAGTGGTTTAATCCAACAGAAAATAATTAGGAAACTTATTAGATGAATTTGACTACAGTTTATACACACATACATGCGCACACACGCACATACACAGGCACACACATACAGAGTTACATTTTTTAAATAAATAATGTATCGTAGCACACCATTACTTAGAAGCTGCAGGAAGATGACTATGGGAAGGTGCTGTGAGATTCAGTGGACCAATACAGCCTGCTGCTTACTGGCAGACAGCATGATGCATGTAGGAGTCTACAGCTATCTTTGGAGTGTTCACACCAAGAAATCTTATTATCCATAAAACATTAAAAGAAACATTCCATCAGAGGAAGTCCATAAAGTAGTTTGCAGTCAAGTGTTTCTAAGCCTGAGCTGGATTTCTAAACAGGTTAAATTGTTCTCAGATTCCAGTTTCAGTGGGAAACACTATCCATGCAACCTGTGACTATTAAGTAAGGTCCCACAATAAAAGTAATTCTGGATGTTCTCTCTTGGAAGGCTGTTCTTTACTGAAGAGAAAATAGCGTGTGAGTGTATCTGGGGGAGAGGGGCACTGAGGTGAGTGCTAAGAGAAGTGGAGGAAGGGAAACTATGTTTGGGATGTATGATAGGAGAGAAGAATCTATTTTCAGGGAAAAGGGGAATTCTTAAAAATAAAAACAGCATATCTAAATCTAGTTCTATCCGGAGAAGATAAAAATATACTTCCTACCCATGGCATTGCTGTTCATCAGAAAAACTCCAAAAGAAGCCCCACTGGTATCTTCCAGACACAAGAAGAATGTGTGTGCTCCATACAGATTAATCATGCCCTGCCAATAAGAAAGGAAATACAGATGTAACAGGATTATGTGCTAAGAATATTTATCCTACAAATTATGGTGGGATGCACAGTTATTTTTAGGACAGCCTATGCTACGTAATGAGTTCCCTGCCAGCTTGATTGGCACAGGCTCTGTCTCTCATAAGCAAGCAAATGTGATTCACAGAACAAAAATATGTCATACATGTTCAATATTTAATTGAATCTTGTACCAAAATGGTATTGTCATAGTAAATGAAGAAACACAATATGGTATATGTATTTAGTGGAATACTATTCAGAAAGGGTATATTGCAGTAAGGCAGCTTAAAATGTTAACACAAACTGGAAGAACACCCAATGCTACTGTCTTTGAAATGTTCTGACATAAACTACAAGAAAAGTTGAAGAAGAACTTTATAACTACACACTCCACTAATGACCTCAGATTGATATTCTTCTCTAAATATTAATTCTCTGAATTATTAAAGCCAGAAAGCATCATTTTACAAAATTATTTCTTCTTTTTGTGACACTGGTTTGGAATCCAGAACCTCACAAACACTAAGCAATACAAAGTTTCTTGTACTAACTTCCTCAATCCTCTTTGTGTTTTTGTTTTGAGACAGGCTCTTACTAACTAGCCCAGGCTGGCCTTCAACTTTCTCTGTAGGTCAGGACAGCCTTTAAGTTGCAATCTCTTGTTCAGTCTCCTTGGTAACCAACCATGATTATGGGCTTGTACTAAGAGGGCTGGATATTTTTCAATTATTATTTTATTTATTTTTTGCAATCATTAAATTATATCTTCTAAGAAAGATGTTTTTAAATTCTACATTTCTGATTTGTGAATCTATGAAAGTCGATAGCAAGTTTTCTCAAAACAAATTCATGTAAATTGATAAAAATAAGACATAGCTGTATTTTTGTCAGCTACCTTTAGAAATGGATGGTGAGCATTCCTGGCTTTGAGCTATGAACAGTGGTGGGGTAGGTATAACCTCACCTCTGTGGGAGTGGTATCTCTGGTGAAGATGGGCCAGGTGTTCCAGCTCATGTTGTGGAGATACTGCTGATGCACATGCTCCCCGAGCCCATACACATTAGAGCTGGGCAATCGGAAAGAGAGCTGCAGGTATTGCTGGTCAAATTGGAGGGGCCCAATGCCAGTGTCCAGCCTAAACAATGAGAAGAGAATAAGCAACACACATGCACTCTGGCTCTGCAGAAAGCCATGCCTGCCTCCCATCATGCATTCGGAGTTGAGTGACCTCAGATTTTAGCAACAGTTTCTTTATGCCACCTCCAGAAGTGTTCCCATTGTGTGTATCACTAATTCTTTGAATTTAGAGGAACATCATAGGATAGAACTCTATCATCAAAGTTTTATGACTAGGGAAGAACAGAAGTGCAACTTTACATCCCCAGTTACTGCTGTGGATGCTAAGGGTTATCAGCACAACTCCCTAAGGAGTAAGGAGTACTGCCTTAGAGCACAGAGGTGATTGGAGACTTGCTAGTACCAGGATTTGAATGATGGGTTTACTGACATTTCTATTCATATTTTAAACCATGCAATTTGTGACATAGACTCAAATTGGTGCTGGGTGCTTAATGGTAAAACATTCTGAGGTAATGATACTTTGAAATGGTAAACAGTAAAGTTTCTGCTTGAGTATGGATGATAACTCAAAACAACGAAATTCCTTAACCTATAATATATGAGAACCATAAGCATGTGTGCACAGTAACTAAAAATGTATGAATGAAACTTAGTGAGTGGATTCACTATAGTTTCATACACAGCTTTACAGTCATAAAAGATTGCCTTTGCTCATTAGGAATGGTAAGTAGTTTCACATCTTTTTTCTGAAGTTCAAACCCATTTCCAAGTCACCCAGAGCACATCAGGATGGATTAGATGGGTCTCTGTATTCAAAGATAGGCGGAGTGTGAAGTAGCTCACAATACTCTTTTGTTGCTCTTCCTCAGTACTCGGATGCTGAAAGGCTTATTGGTGACCTCTACATCATAGCTCAAACTGGACTTCTCAGCAGTCCCATTCATGAGGTTGATGTTTTCATAAGGGACTTCATATCGTATCTCATTGAAATCAGTGATCTGCAAGAAGAAAGAGAATACAATTCCAAGTAAGACCATTCCTTGTCTATCTATGGATGGAAAATATTGCTTTTGTATCAATGGAAGATGAGAATGCTTCTACATCTTGGCCCTATAGATTTTGATTTCTGAGGTGAAATCACTTAAACATGTGTCAAATGTCCAGTAAAGTAACCTTGCCCATCTCCTCCAGCTTGCAGAAAGAAATGGAGGAGCCTTCTGTACATGCACCTTGCTTAGTACAGAGAGGAAGAGGGTAGGGCACCAGCTATCTCTAGAATTGTAGCCAGTGGTAACTTCCTCACCAACCTTAAAATGAAAACGATTGGATGTCTGGTATTCAGCTGTCAATAAGGCATCAGCGATATCATTTCCAAAAAGAGATGGGGATGACAATTTCTTCAACTGAGCAGTTAACCCTAAGGTGAGAGAATGTGAACAAGAGATAGTGTTAGCCTGCACTTCACAGATACCATGGCTGAACCACAAACAGTGGCTTCCTGGGGCCACATTAGAGCAAGGCTCACCTGTGCTTGAATTTGTAGGGACATTGGTGACTTCATAACCCCAGTTCCTAGGGAAGAAACATGCAGGGACTTTGGGATCTGCCACTGGCTTCCAGCAGCATTTTCGCTGCCATCGACATGCATCCTGTAACAATAGAGCAGAGCAACAGTCGTATAAAGAGTCACTTTCCTACTAATTTACAACCCATGTTATTCCAGGGAAGACTTGAGATGGGTCATAATTAAACTCATTCATGTCTTTATCATCAACTTATTCATACAGTTGTCATACAGTGTGATACAACACACATTCTGTACTTACCAGATAAGAAAGTGGTAGCACAGATAAAGAAGACTTAGTTTATGTCTCACTAAACTGACTGTTTAGTTGTAAATGAAGAGAATCAAAGTAGTAATGATAACAGATGAGTTGAAGGTTCCAGTAGAGTGTTCCCAGAGTAAGGGAAACACACATACCAATCATTTCTCCCAGGATGGTAATTTAGGTGGGATACAAAAGTATTCTAGGTAGGTGAAAGGTAAGTATGTTCTTAAGGCACAAGGGAGAGTTAGACAGGTGAGCGCCAGAATGATATTCTGGACAGAGAAAGCAGTGGTGCATGGCAGACAGGAAAAACCACAAAATTATTTTGCCATTGAGGAAGAGCAATGGGCAAGGCAGGATTAAGAGAAGGACTCAAGTTAAGCTCTTACATTGATTTTAGGGAGGAAATTTAGAAGTAAAAGGAAAACAGGAATGGGACTTCCTCATTTCATTTTGTATACCCCTAGAATGTCTGATTTTTAAAAAATGCATCTGGTAGAGGTTCTACTGTAAAGATAATGTCAAAATCTTGCTTATTTTCATGCATTATTGACAAGAGTTTTAGATGGCAATAATTGGTGCAATTGCTCTAAAAGGACAGAATGATTTTTGTGACTAAAATATTTATGGAGAAAATCTTAGCATTATTGCTATACAGTCTTTTAAAATATGTATTTATCTCCACATACTAAAGAAACAGTCCCTGACTTGCTCTTTTAACTTAACAAACAATGTGCTATTAGAAGAGAAGGACTTTGGGTGTCCCCATTGCTTCTGGGGAAGACGCTGAGAACCTTGACTACCTCTAAAACTGAGAAATACAAAGCCTCAAAGGTCAGTTTCACTGCTGTAAATTATGTCAAAGTCTACAGACCTGTATAAAGAACAATCAACACCCAGATAAACATCATCTTTGTGTATACAGTCTGCTCTAACATTTTGATTCAGTCCCAGAAACCAAAGGTCAAATCTTGGGACAATTAATTACCAGCTTCAAACTCTATATCTCTTTCATACACTGCTTCTCCATATTTCTTCTCCTGTTTTCCATCTCAGTTCTCACTTCCCTGGTACAGGTGTTCTAAACTCATGTCTGAACTATTGGTGTTGACTCCCAACCAAGATCCTTGCTTTGTTCCCCTATAATACTATGCAACAGTGAGAAAATACAAAGAATTGTATTTACAATAAAATATAAAATACCCAGAAAGAACTTTACACACAATAGAACTTTAAATAAAACGCATAATAAGAACAACACAAGTGGGCAGTGGTGGCACATGCCTTTAATCCCAGCACTTGGGAGACAGAAGCAGGCAGATTTCTGAGTTCAAGACCAGCCTGATCTACACAGTGAGTTCCAGGACAGCCAGGACTATACAGAGAAACCCTGTCTCAAGAAAAAAACAAACAAACAAAAATTCAAAACAAGAACAACACAATATGCATTATTTAGAAACTTTTTATTTTTATAATAAGAAAATATACTGAAGCATCAAGTCTTGAAACCTAAAATTTAATACATTCCTAATTCCTACTAAAATATAACAATGCTGGATTTAGAATGCCAAATATATGGCACAAAATGAAATCTAAATACATGCCACTTTTAGGGTATAAGTTACACAAGTCACAATAAGACAAGGTTCAAATATTTGATATTCTCATGAACATCACCCCGGGGGTGAGGAGATCTAGTCTTTCCCATGTGTCTATTGGGACCTCATTTGCTATTCAACTCAAGAAGACTCTTCTTACAAGAAGTAATGTAAGTACTTCAAGTGACTTAGTCATCTATACTTGCTTGATGGCTCACCTCTAGAGGAGCAGTGGGTTAGTCCACAAGCATTTAACCTCTCTAAGGTCAACTCACACCTAGAAATGGCTCCAGGATTGCTAACATCCTTCTACTCTGGACGTTGGAACTTGACTGCAACTCCACCTCATTTTCTAGTCTGTTTCCTGCACTTCCATAGCACAGCTTGTTATTGTATTTATCATCAAGCCAAGAACTTTATAGAATCATAACACACTTCACCACTTCTTCCTTCCTAACTAACATACTCATGTATTTGATATAAAACCCAGAAAGCTACCAAACAGAACCCCATAGCTGACCTCTGTCACCACCTGGCCCGGTGCACAGTCTATCCTTTCTGACTCAGAGATGTCTGGACATTCAGGAGTAAATGAACCTGTAAAGAAAGTAAAGACCAGAGTTGGTACTTGTGGTTTAATCACAGCTACAGATGCTAGGTCTAATCTCTAACCAAATCACTGGCTGTTGGTGCCAATATTTGTGTGTGATGTTCTCTACTTCTTCAAATGTTTAATCACATTTAAAAACAAAACAAACAAACAAACAAAAAACCACCTTGTTTTTTTCCCATGAGACTCGAGCAGAGTCACACGGGATTAGAACCAGGAGAGCAGGGCGAGGTCTGCCCTCTGGCAGCCCTGCGCCACCGCTCATTCACTAAAAAAAAAAAAATTAATTGACTTTTTAAGACCCTTCTCTTCCTAGTGTGTTGTGTCATTCAGGCTTAATATGAGGGGACTAGTCTTATTACAACTTGATACGTCATGCTTGATTGATATCTCTAGGTAGCATGCCCTTTTCCAAAGGATAGATAGCTATATAGCTTCATAGCTAAAAAATAAAACTTTGCCTGGCATGGAATTTTTAATGCACTTCCTTGTATCACTGTTTCATTCTCTTCGATGGCTAAATCATATTCCATTATGCAAACACAGAGCAGTTGATGAATATTTGTGTTGATTCTACCATGTGACTTAGATGTAATTCTCTCTTGCAGCAGTTTCTGTGTGGATGTGTGTTTTCAGTTCTCTGCAAATGTGGCTGCAGCCTTTTATTTTCCTCTTGGAACTATATGGAGATTCCAGTTCCTCTGCGAACTTAAGACCACTAGCTATATATGTTTACTATAGACAACTATAAATCAGAAGCTTTTGTCTCCAAATAATTACTGATGATAAATATGTCTTCTAGAATTACAGTCATTTGAAGCTCTCTTGAGGAGAAAGGTCTAATTACATTTTTTGTTTATTGAAAATTTGGTTTTCTTGTTTCTGGGTCATACTTTTTTTTTTACATGACTATTATTCTTTGAGAATTTTATATAGTGCATTTTTATCCTTTTACCTTACAAACCCCTCCGATATCTACCATTTTCACTCTCTTCCCTATCCACGCAACTTTGAGGGTTTTCTTTTTTGCATTAAGATCAGTTTTGTTGCCCAACTACTCTTAGACTGGGTCCTGCCCCAGCGTATTCTTGCTTTACATTTATCAAGTTAATCGAACCTTCCCCTACATAACAGTGATGGAAGCATGGAAGAATCAGAGGCTTCATGAGTTATCCAAGCCAGAATTTCACCCAGTTCCAGGTATCAGTTACTGTGTGTTTAACAGGGACTCCTCAGTGACTTGGTTTATTGTTTTCAGTCTTTTTAAAGACTCTATATCTCTTTACTGTTCTCTCTCTCTCTCTCTCTCTCTCTCTCTCTCTCTGTGTGTGTGTGTGTGTGTGTGTGTGTGTCTGTGTGTCTGTGTGTCTGTGTGTGTGTGTGTGTCTGTGTGTGTCTGTGTGTATGTGTCTATGTGTCTGTGTGTGTCTGTGTGTATGTGTCTGTGTGTTCTGTGTGTGTGGGTCTGTCTGTGTGTGTGTGTCTGTGTGTGTGAGAGAGAGAGAGACAAACAGACAGACAGACAGAGAGATAAGGCAGTTAAAACTGTTAAAAAATGGATTAATGATTTATTTAAACATGGAATCTGAAACTATGAAAACCTTGGAAGAAAATATAGAGATAACATCATATTTCACTTTGCAAAGAGCACAGACAACAAAAGCAAAATTAGACAAATGGGACTGTACAAAATTAAAAATCTTCTAAGTAGTAGAAACAACAACATATTGAAAGCAAGAGTCTGCATGTATATATAAGTCCTATGCCTGATAAGGGGTTAGTTTCCAAAGTCTGTAAGGAACCCTCAAAATGACTAACTTGATTTAAAATTGAACTAAAGACACTGATATGTATTTCTCCAAAGAAAACCCACTAATGGTCAACAGGTTCGAAGAGTTACTGAACATCACTGATCACCAGGGAATTGAAAAATCAAATCCATTGTATCATCAAAGCAAAGGTGCCATCTCACATCCATTCAGATGGCAATGGCCAAAGAAAAGATCACTGTTGGTGAGGATTGAAAATGTTGGATCCTTCTGCACTACTGATAAAGAATTAAGAAATGAAACTACCACATGATCCTCTAATACCATTTCTGAGTAGTTGGAAATCTAGATCTTGACGAAATATTGCCCTTGCACAATAGCTGTGGCCCTATGCACAGTGACTAAGATGATAAAGCATCCTCAATGCCCACTGAAGGCTGAGTTGACAAAGAATTTGTGCATTATAAACAGTGAAATATATGCAGTCTTAGGGGAAAGAAAGAAGTCCTGTAACATGTAACATTTCTATTTCTCTAACCATGGGTACACAGCTTCAAAAAATATTAGAGAAAAGTCAATTGTGTAAAAATAGGTGAAGCAATAACAAGGATGGATCAGAGTATGTTTTAACATGAATGAGCATTTGAAGCTTAACTTTATGCTAAATAAAAGAAGAGACACTCACATCCAACTAGGTGGGAATCTCTTTTGTTGTTTAAAATGTCATAGGGAAGAAGTAGGAGTGGGCTCAAAATATACTCCACAAGGACCTCCCAACAACCTTTGAAAATTACATTTTCCTAGAAAGTGATGTCATATTCAATATTGAGAGAGAAGTAAGACTGTGCACACACAGGATCCTGCTATCAGGACAGTTAATCATCATATGTCTAGTCTACAGTACTGAAGAACATTATTAAACAGAATCTCCAAATTCAAATTTAATTAACATAGATTATATTTTATGTTATTATAGTTGCTTATTTTTTTGGACATAGATATTACAACCCAGACTAGCCTGTAACTCACTACTATTTAACCAGGGTAGAAAATTTTATGCCACTTCACCTACTTCAGCTTCCCAAGAGAAACAATTTTTAGATTATATATGATATTATAGGTGCTATTTTATTATTTAAAGTAGGACATTTCTAGTGATGAGAAGTTACTCTGATGCTTCTCTGTGTAGATGCCTGCCAGAGTGTGTGAGTGGGAAAGAGAGAGGAAGGGAAAGGGAGGGGGACACTTCCAAAGGCATCCGTGAAGAAATCACAGCTGTTCCAGCCTTGAGATGGGTTAGAAGCTAACGTTAATTAATCCACAAAGGCTGTCTTCATTAGCCTTCCACTTCCCCTGGGTTAATGTCCACCTCTATAGTGATAGAGTTGGCACTGTTGCCGTAACTGTTTTTTCTTATCAAGAGCTCCATTACTTACGACTCTACAAAGCTAAGCAGGATCTAGTAAGCCTAATTTTGCATTCTATTGAAACTGCATCATATGAGGCTCAGAGCGCCCCAAATAGCACTTACATCCAAAGTTTAGTTGCAGAAAAAGAACACTTATCTTGGAGAACGATTTAAATTAATCATGGAGATGGATTTTGAATGGCTTGATGTAGTGAGATGAATGAATAAAATGTTAACTCTGGAATCCAGAGGGGACTTTCTTTTGCCCATCCTTGGAGCACAACACCCACCATCACCCTTACCTGGTGGGCTCTCTAGCATGAGAAGCAACAAAAGGATATCTACTGCCAGTACAACCACATTGAAAATGATCAGGAGGACTTCCAATACACTGAGCTTCCTCGCCATCTAGATGGAAACAGAAAACCAAATGAAAGTAAACCACAGAGCCCCGAAAGCCAGTGAGAGTAGACATTGTAATTGAATAGTCAACATGTGAGGCTGGAGACATGACTTGGTCAGTAGTGTTTGGTTCAAAACACAAGGCCCTAAGTTTTGAACCCCAGTTGGCATGCTAGAGATGCAGAGACAAAAAGATTTTGAGGACTGAGATTTGACCAGTCTACCCAATCCTTGAGCTCTGGGTTTGATAAAAGAATCTCTTTTTAAAAAGTAAATTGATACCTAGTGTTGGTTTCTGGCCTCTACATATACATGTTCACACATATATGTACACCAGCATTCATATATTCACATATACTACACAGATGCACACATAATTAAAGACACATACACAACTTGCCTACATAACAGATTTGATCACCAGCTTGACTCTTTCCATAAACCAGAAATTTTTGCTTGTACGAACAAATGTCTCCCGTGTGCATATGCGTAGGTCAAAAGACAACTGTAGTAATCAGTTCTCTGTTCTCAGTACTAACATTTTTATCTTGACCTTCACACTTGGCATGCATAGAAGGAAAAGAAGACACAACTAGAGAGAAAAGAATCAAGAAAGAATAATTCCAAATCTCTTTTCAAGGCCTGCAGTGCGGCGCTCAGGTGCACAACTGCTCAGAATCATTGAACTTGTAAGGATCTGATGATGTGAATAAACTTTATACTGATCTTAGCAGAATGCTTCTGTTTGTGTTCATGGGACACAAAAACATGTCCTTTTAGTGGCTCTCCATAAGCCTGAGGACCATGCTTTGGCCTAACTGTCAAAACATTTGCAGTGCTGGAGAATGTGTGAATTGGGAATTGAGGTACATGAGTTATTTTCCTGGTTTTCTAACAGAAGGATGGCTTTATCTTATTAGACCCGTGTCTCTTCATCTACAAAATACAAAGCATACTATGGGTTCTATCTCACATGTTTGCCCTAATTAGAGCAAGTTCAACATCACTATGCACCTGATGATTCCAGGGCCCCCTGCAACTCCAATCATGGTCTTCTACCACAGAATTTAGCAGTGTCGTGAATTGTTCCACTCTGGAAGTCCTAAACACTACCCAGCTATTATTCATAAGCTTATAATCTTTTCTTCTTTTATAATATTTTTAAATTATGCAATTAAAATATAATTACATAATGTACCCCTTTCTTTTGTATATGTGTGTGTATGTGATGTATTATGCATATACGAGTGTGTGCAGTAGACACCCCACTCATGTGCACACATGCTAAAGTGGGTAGCAGGTGTCTCCCTCTCTCTTTTGAGACAGGGTTACTTGCTGAACCTGAGATCACTGGTTTGGTTAGATGTATAGGCCAGCTAAGTCCTGGGAACCCACATGTCTACCAGCAGCTATCAGGGATGAAGCTACAGACAGCTGTGTACATTCCATCCCAGCTTTTATGTTTGTGCTTGGGTTCAAAACTTAGGTCTTCATTACCGTGCAGCAAGCAATTTGCTCAGTGAGACATCTCTCTAGCTCTTATGTCCTTTTTTTTTCCCCTCTCTTATTGCCTTACTTAAAGCTTCTTCAATTGTTATTTCCTTTGTGGGTTTCATAGAATGTTTTTTCACGTATGTTCTTTTAGTCATATGGTATTACTACAACTATCTGTTCTGAACACCAAGGTCGGATACAGACCCTACACATATGATAAATAAACACAGCTATACACACAATAGTTCTCTAGAACAGGAGCACCGTCATTCTCACACCCCACACCCATCAAAGGACTCAGTGGAGACCCTTCCACACTGAAGACTCTCAAATAGCAGTTCCATTGCCCTCATGTGCCTGTAATCTTCTGCAAAGACATTCATACAAATCATCAGTAACAGGAGAGACAGAGAAGGGCACAGCATATGACACCATCATCCTAAGTGCCATGGGAAGGAAATGTTCCCTGAGTGTCTGGAACCTCTGTGAAAATGCTGACCTCAGTGTCTTTGGGGCCAGACAAACGGCCAAACCCAACAGTGTCTTGGTTGTTCCCTGGGGCTGAGGAGTCTCTGAGAACACTATAAGGTAAGAATGTGGAAGAAACGGGCAGAACAGACTTTGCCTTCATTCTGAGAATAAGCCTATGTACTTTACATGAGCAAAATTTAACAACAGCAATATTTTGTTTTAAGAGTAAAGGAGGTAACGTAGACATAATTCAAGGCAATTGTCTCCTTTTAGAGGACTTTGGACAAGTCAGGATCTGGGGACAGAAAGATAGGACTTTGTATTTCCTCGAACTCTACTCAGTAAAGCAGTGCTGGTTTTCATGACCTTGTTAAAGTATGAGGAACCAATGTAAGCATATACTTTGCAGAGTCTACCTGCTCTTTGTTTCTAACCAAGGCTTCTGGGAAAAGCAGCAGCAAGGATCTGTGGTGCTCGATGTGATAAAGGCACAGGGCAGTTCAGAACCAACCATCAGTTCAGCCTCTGCATGTAGGCCTGGTACCCACAGAACACTCCTATCTGCCAATGCCTCAGCTCTGGAATTAAGCTGGTGAGTCTTAGCACCTCAATTCTAGCAAATGGCACTTGGAAAGTCACAAGATGGTAGTTAACCATCTTACCTCAGTATTTTGAGACTGTCTGCCAGATCCCTGACCCAGAGGCCTTGTAGAAAATTCCAGACTGGAAGCCCTTGCTTTCTATGAGGAGACAAGAAGTGATTTCTCTCTTCATAAAACCTGGCTTACTAGCCAAAATCAGAGGTCCATGTGTGGCCACAAAGGTGTATTTATTTCTCTCTAAAAATGTTCAATTTCTTTACAATAATACTTTCTGGTTTCCACAGCATGCCCAGAAAAATCAATTGTCATGACTTAACAGTAAACAGCTATTCAAATTTAGAACAATAAAAATTGAGCAAAGGCATAATTAGAGCTCAATTCAGTCTTTAAAACACTATCCATTACTTCTTTTTTTCTCCTTTTCCCTTCCCACTTGCTCCAACGCTGCTCGCTCTGGCCCATAGGTTTTTATGTTTTTATTTATTTATTATATGTAAGTACACTGTAGCTGTCTTCAGACATCCCAGAAGAGGGCATCAGATCTCATTATGGATGGTTGTGAGCCACCATGTAGTTGCTGGGATTTGAATTTATGACCTCCGGAAGAGCAGTCAGTGCTCTTAACAGCTGAACCATCTCACCAGCCCATAACTTGCTTCTTAAAGGTAATCCTTATTAATTAAAATGGTATAAAAGCAAAAAAAGGAGAGGGTATGGGAAAGGAGGTTCTAGGGAGGGTAAATGGGGAAAGGAGATGACATCTATATTGTAAATAAATAAAATATCCAATGGGGAAAAAAAACTCCTGTCTTTAGGGACAGTAAAGATGTGGTGAAAAAAAAGGTAATCTTTGTATTTGGGGAATTAAACCGTCCACTGGGAAAAGGCCACTACAGATAAGAACCTGCACGATCACTCCACAGTTGACCAACTTTTAGTAGTGCATAGCTCTAACTTTGGGGTTGACAACTGAACAGGGAAGACATCACAGGGTGGGATAGCTTTGAGAGTTTTTAGCCTGGCCTCACTTCCATTCACCCTGCTTTGTGCTTCCAATTATGAATGTGGCCGCTCAACTACCTGTTTTGGCCATCATGCCTGCTTGCTGCCCTGTCTCACAGCCATGATAGACTCTTAGGCTCCTTTTAGAATCACAAGCTCGAATGAATTCACCCTTCTTTCTGTTGCCTTGGTCATGGTATCTTATGACAGCAAAGGAAAAGGAACTAGAACATGCTCTGCATTCTTCCTTCTTTAAGGCACACAGACGTCTGTTCTCTGTTTCATTTCACCTGTCCTCTTGGAAACTGTTAGGTCTTACTGGTGACTGACCTGTGCCCCAGTATTTGTCGTATAATTTGCCATCTCTCCTTATCTCTTTACTGACTCTATACCCTAAAGCAAAGGATCCAAATCTTCATTTCTGTGTTGATATTTTGTTTGAACATAGATACTTTTAAGGCTCATCACTTCCCTCCAGAATATGCACCTGTGATGCACTGATGGCTTTCCCTCCTCCTCTCATTTTCAGAGTATCAATTAAAACTCAAATTCTTAAATTTAATCATAGTTAAATGATTAAACATATCTTATACTTAAATGATATCATTTCCACAAAAGAAAAGTAACTATATTATAGAAATTACCTCATCTCCTACCTCTCAAGGCAAGCAAGCTTTTCATTAAAAATTATGCCCAGTGAGTGAACTCTACCTTTCTCATTGTGTGGGAGATGATTTCCTCTTGTCTAAGCCTAATTCTTGCTTTTATTTTCTAGCTCTTATCATAACTGGGCTTCCCAAATATCCTCATTTTGTTGATTCTTTCTTTTCTTGCATTGTCAAGATCTTCTTCCAAAGCTGCTTATGCCATTCATGGTATAGCTCAAACCGTCCTAATGTGTCAATAACTCTGCTCTCCTGTAGCTCTCTTTTTCATTTCTGAGCTATCCTTCCAAAAAGGTAAATTCTGTGCTGTGGATGTAATTTGCTTTGCATACTCAAGGCTCTGAGTTCAGTCTGCAGCACAGCACTGATGAGCTAAATACCACAGGTTTATAATACCACCATTGAGGAGGTAGACACAGGAAGGTCAGAGAACAACAATACTACCATTGGGGAGGTAGACACAGGAAGGTCAGAGTACAAGGCTGTCCTCTACTAACTAGTAAATTTAAAGACATCCTGAGCTACTTTAAACTCTGTCTCCAGGCAGACAATAAGAACATAATTCCACACTATTCCACAGTGCCCTTCTTACTTCCTCATGTCTTGCTGGCACAGTTTGCATTTCCTCAATTCCACTGAATGTAATCTTACCAAGTCAACAGCATCTAAGTTACCAAATACATAGGCACAATCTTAACTGTCTCACAGTATCAAACCATTCTTTTCCCCTTGCTAAAGCATTCCATTTATTGATATGCTTAATGTTGTGTTTTCTACCTACACTCCTGAATTCTTTTCAGTTTTCTGTTAGTCTTCTATTTTATTAAAAGCTGCTATTCCTTGTAAGGTCACAGAGATTCCTTTTAAACCACTATACTCTCTTTGAACAATGCCCATCATTCATTTGACCCCATACAACACCTGATAATAATTCAACCTATATTTCTAACCTAAAGACCAAGGTTCATATGTTCAGTGATCTGTTAATATTTAAAAAGTCCCTAAGGTTCAACCAAAATCAACATGTTTAAACATAACACAATACTTTCTTTTAACCTACTCCCCAACTCCTACCAAACCAACCAATTAATAACTCATATAATAATAACTTGAATGAAAACTTTATATTTTCTTTACTTATCTTTAAAATTAATTTATTTCTAACAGTCAGTGTCCAGTTTAATTGAACTGCTTTTCCTGTAACTTTGAGTTGGATTCTCAGTGATCCAGCAATACAATCATTAAGATCCCCTATAGCCAAGTCTTAATGGTGGTCTAAACTATAAATGCACTAACCTCATGACCAAAGTCTTTGTGACTCTTCCTATACCCAGTTGCTCAGCCTCTTTCTTCCCCTGTGTTCTCAGGCAGTAAAACAGCACTTAGGCAATGATAATAAAAAAAAATCAATGTGAAAAAAGCCAACATTCACATTTAGTTTTTGTGTTAATTTTGCTTTTTTTCTTTGATGTCACATTTTCCTTCACTCCTGTCCTTTAGGACAATTCTATTAACAGCTATACAAATATTTTCATAGAAGTAGGTAATTCAACTTTTAATTGAGATGACATTTAAGTTAGTATGTAACAGTTCAAGAAAAGAAAGAAGAATGAGGGAAAATAACAAACAAATTATTTGCCAAATGGAGTTTAGGGAAAAACTTTAGCTTTCAGAGAAACCAAGGCTGAGGAAATGAATTTGAAAGAGTTAACTATTCTTAGTAACCTAAACCCATTGTTTGACTATCTGCTACTAAATTATTGAAAAGGTTTACTCTTCATTACATGGGAATTGTATTAGACTAGGGTTGTAGCTGAGCCACCAAAGCACTTGACTCTCAAGCAGGTGGACAAGAGTCCAGATCCCCAGAACACAGTAAAAGCCAGGTTGACATGCTGGCTGCTCTCCTATGATTCCATCATGGAAATGAAGTGATCCACAGAGCAAGCTGGCTAGCCAGACTACCTATATAGACAAATTCTGAGTTTGACAGAAAGATCCTGCCTCTAGTGAATAAGAAAACTGAGTACATAAAAAAGTTTTCTAATACCAGCCTTGGGCATCTACATGTAAGCAGGAGCACAAGTGCATGCATGCACACATTACATGTGCAGTCACATACATGCAAGCATGAACACACACACACACACTCCAAACACCAGTAAAAATAGAGAAAAAAATTATCATTATACTATCATAAAATCTATGCAATAGATAAAGCAGGCAATCAATCATGATTCCTGTTTAATAAAAAAATGAGGAATTTCTTTCTAAACATGCTTAGAAGTTAAACTGAGGCAAGTACTGAGAGCCACTGCTTCTTCATATAGTAGTTGAATACTTTGTCCACATCACCCAAACTACAGATTTTTAAGGCAAATAAAAAGAGGGATTTAAGGGCGAGAAAAGTCTGACACACCACCAACACTCATAATTCCCGACTTCGTTTCTTAAGCACACAGCTCGTGGGCAACATCAAGACAAACACACGGGCCGTTGACTAGCATTTCTCCAAGTACTATTTCTCTTCCTAGGGGGAATTTTGTTTCCAGCCTCTACAAAATAGAAGCAGGTACCATTTCAAGCTCTCCTTAATCTTCCTGAAAGCCAAGATTCTACAGGGTAGCTCAGAAAATTTGGGTATCCTATCATCACCCTGACATAAATGCTATTGTCATCTAGGCATAGGGGGACATAAAGGGATTCACAGAGGCAAAAATTCATCCTTAATTAAAAGTCCTTAAACTGTAATACATTCACCTTCCTCAGAATCCCTGCCACCCTTGGCTGACTTCCACAAGTTGTTTGCTCTTCCCATAGTAAGAGGGACAGCTTACATTAGACCTTTGCCTACGCATACACATATCACAGACAACAGAATGCACACACATACACATACACACAGCATACAGTCATATACACTATCTCTCCATCCTATAACTCCCCCCCCCCCTGTTTTTCATCTTCTATGAAGAGAAGAAAATACAAGGGCCAGTAAGAAACTGTGACTATCTAAATAACTTAACACAGCAGGAGCAAAAAAAATTTACAAAAAATAAAGAATCCCATGTGCTCCAAGTACTTACCTCATCAGCGTCTTGTCGTTTTCTTTGCAGTGTCTATTCCTCCGTGACTCATATGGAGCACTGAGCAAAGGTGACAAGGCTAATAGAGCCAACTTCTGCCACAATTGATTTATAGCCCTATAAAATTGAGAGCAATTGGAGGACAGGTGTGCGTTTCCCAACAGACAGTAAAAGAGTCCTCACACAGTCTGTGAGACGGAGACAGAGACACTTGTTAATACATAGGGAAGGTGAGATTAGGGTTTTGTTGGTTGGTTGGTTGGTTTGTGCTAGTGATTGTCCCTTCTTTGTTGTTTTTTTTCACTTACATCTGACTACTTTGTACTATACTGTACTCAGTTCTCTGCACATCTAACACAAAATGTGCAAAAGAAAGAAGACTCTCTCCATCTTTCCCATGGTTATATCCAGTGCTTGAAATCCATTAACACACCTCCAGTTTTCGTTAATATCTAGCCATCAGTTGACTAAGAAAAAAATAAAATAAATTTCTTATGCTGTGTCACATTGTCTTTGTCTTCATTTTTGTCTCCCAAAGTTTGTTTGCATTCAGTCTTTCATTAAATCATTAAACCAAACATGTTTTCTCCACAATTATTTAAATGTTTACAGACTTACCCATTTTATGCATGTGACTGTATGTACATATGTGCATTTAGCATGTGCTAGATTCCCACAGAGCCATGGTTTTCAACCTTTCTAATGCTGCAACCCTTTAATATATTTCCTCATTTGTGGTGACCCCCCAAACAAATTTATTTTCTTTTTTTCTTTTTTTTTATTAAATATTTTATTTACACTTCAGATGCCATCCCCTTTCCCCATTATCCCCCTTAGAAAACCCTTATCCCATGCCCCCTTTTTCTTTTTGCACATATACATTTTTTTTAAATGTTAATCATAGGCTTTATAAGTTTGGTATTGCTCAATCAGAGGTGTAACCCACTATCCAACCTAGATATATCAACTATCTTTGACTGGTGGTGATACATGAACATCTACCTCCCTGTCTCCCCCCTCTTTCTCTCTTTCATCACCTAGCTTCTCCTCTCCTTCTTCTCCTCCTCTTCTTACTCCTTCTCTTCCTCTCAGTACTCCTCCCACCTTAGCTCCTCCTACATATCACCCTTCTTGTTAAAATGAAACTTTTCTCTCACAATACAATTAGAGCTTAATTATGCCAATTTGTACCTGTGAGGTACAAGATAGTCCTCATACCCAGTCCAACATTTTGTTGACTAACCAGAACCTCTGTCATCTCTCCTAACTAAAACACTTAGTTCTGAACCTGGCTTTTTCCTTGGCTTTAGGATGAATGTCAGCTAACGACCATCCACTCAAATCTTTTCTCTCAAGGTAAATAGCCAGAATTGGCTATGAGGCTATAAGTTTTCAACCCCGTCAGAAATCCGGAATGACTGAGTTAACTATAATTGTGGGAAGCACAAAGCATAGCTTCTAAAACTTAGCCAATTTATAGAGACCTCTGAACACCTGGACATTCCCTCTACTACATAACGTTGGAGCATCTGTTCTTCCGCCTTCTGGCCCAGGATCATCTGACAGACCTTAGTGATGCAGAATTATTAAGGGCTGATTACTCTGTCTAGGCAGATATAATCAGTCGACTGTTCTGCAAGTGTGTCCTTTTCTGGACAGTAATTTGTCTGTAGATGGAAAGAGGCAATTCTTGTCTAGTGGCTGTCTCACCACAACTGGAGTAACTCCAAAGATGCTCAATTTCTTCTTAGAATTCAATATAGGAAGCTGTCAGGAGCAGACAGGTCTCTAATCAAAATGAACATTAATACAGAAATGTTTGTCATGTCAATTCTGTGGATTTTTGATGTTTTGAAAACCAACTATCCATGTAAGGTAATCTGGACTGTTGCCTGTTAACTCCACTCAGCTATTTCTAAATAAAACATAGAAAACACCTAACAATAAACTCCAACCCATGAATTTGCTGTAGTTCCTTAACTCACAGGCTGACCATCTCAAATCAGTTATAAAAAGTTAAAGAAGGACTGGGTCTAAGCCTTGTATTCCTAAGTGTATTATACTGGTACAATGCCTATGAGGGTAACAATATTCATCTCACTCTTATATCAATAAGAGGCTCGTACCAATGAAAACCTTAAAATTTGTAATCAAAGTAAATTGGTGCCGTTTAAGAATTTATATCTAATTATACAGATTTCTACTAATAGGTTATGGCTATGCAATAAACCCTAGCTAATCCTCTCTATTCCCACAAAACCACTACTTTTCCCTAGAAAGACAGCCCAATATTAACCACCTTAGTCCCCAAGCCCAGGGAATAGGGGCGCTGACTCTTCATTAGCTTCTTCAAGCTGACTATGGGCGTTGAGATATTAGAAGAGGAGTGGGGGGAAGAGAAAATTGATAAGCCTCTGATGCTGTGTCTTCACTGCCTCCAGATGGAATTCCCGGACCTCAGAGGTTTGAGCAGGTCTGCCCAGCTTGCTTGTTGAGTAGATACACCAAGGCTGATCATTCTGCAATATACAATTCTCAAAACAAATTTTAGTATCAAGATAGTTTTTTTTTAAAAGAGGGCTGACATTTTATTAAGGATGTTGGTTCTAACCGCTTTCCTTTTATTCCCCCTCTTTTATTGGATATTATAATTACATTTCAAATTTTATCCCCTTACCGCATTCCCCCCAACAAATTTATTTTCATTGTCACTTCATAACCGTAATTTTGCTACTATTATAAATCATAATATAAATATTTGCATTTCCCAAAGGCCTTAGGCAACTCCCATGAAGGGGTAATTCACCCCTCCCCACAGGTGGTCTCAACCCACAGATTGAGAACTACTGCCATAGAGGACAGAAGAGAATTCACTTCCCCTGAACTCATATCTAGATGTTCGTTAACCACTGTATGGATGCTGAGAACCAAACCTGGATCCTCTACAAGAGCAGCAAGCACTCTTAACTGAGCCACTTCTCCAGCTTTCCCCTACTTCCTAGTCATTCTAAATAATCAAAACACTAAATAACCATGAAGTGGTAGGCAAAACACCTCTGGTGGATACTTTTCATGCCTGCAATGGCTCAGCACCTTTAAAAATTGTTCTTATGCTCAAAGAATTTCTCACCTTAAGAATTTTGCATCCTCAAGAAGGAAGACATTTACCTTATGTTTGTTTCAGTATAAGATAGCCTTTGTTAGAGAGAAAACACACCTACACCTCGTTTCAAATTGGGAAGATACATTGGACAAAGATTTATTGTTACAAACGTTCCTACTACTTTTTTAAAATGATTGTTCCTTCTTAGAATTGCCCCATAGTTCACGTTTGTGACATTATTCGTGTTGACATGGTGACACACAAACCCACACTAATTTAAAAATGTACTCGCAAATAACAAATGAACTAAAATCATCTTTCAGTTTGATAATTAGCAGCTAGAAGATATTGGATCATATACTGAGTTGATTCATGGAAAATTATTAGAACATTTTGGATGGAAGAGACAAGTATAGAATCTAGTACCTCACTGTTGTCAGTTGGCAAGCCAGAGTAAAGTTAGCTTTGGGTATGTATTAAGCAGTTTGTAGAGGTGAGCTGGTGGTTGGAACCATCACAGAAATGCTTCCTTTCAGAGCATCAACCCCCAATGTCAATGCAAATCTCTCAGTGATTCAGCTGGAAAAACAAGAGTAATGAGTGTTGGTAAAACTGATCATATCCACTAAAGACAGCACAACCTTGGCTTTGTTGGTACATAAGACATTCAATGTAACATTAGTAAAAGAAGAAATAAATTGAAAATGTTTAGAATTTTTAATTTTTTATTTTGACGAACTTATTATGATCATGGTAATTGTCAACTTGGCAGGATGTATAGTGGAGACAATGAGACAAACATCCAAACACTTCTGTGAGGGACTGAGTAATTTTTAAGTAATTTATAATCATGCCTCTGAGGAATTATGTCTGTTGGGATAGTTTGGTTGGAAGGTCCATACTAAAAGTGACTGGTGTCATTCCTTAGGTTTGGATTCTGTACTCTCTAAACTGGAAGAAGATAGCTGAATACAAGTTCTTATTGTTCTCAACCTCCTGACTGTGGACACTAAGGGACTGACTGGATCCCTTAATCTCTTAACACTTTGTCCTTCCTTGATAAACTGTAGCCAAAACAAATCCTTCCTTAAGCTGAATTTGTCAGAGCATTTTATCACAGCGATACAAAGAAACTAGAATTGTGTATACAAATTGGAGGTTTCACTGTGACATCTTCATGTGTGTGTGTATATATATACATATATATGCATATATAAATACATATATATATATATATATCTTCTCTCTCACACACATATACTTACATATATGTAGGTATATATTATACTCTAATATTACCACCCTATTATCCTCCTATTTTTCACACTTCCATGCCTCATTGAAGAAACATGTATATATTCATAAAATATATTTAAGAAATATATATGTGTATATATATAAATATACATATTGTATATATAAATATATATTATATATATATATTCATGACACATGACTATATAGTGACATAAGCAAAGCTATATAGATATATGTTGTAGTTTGAATGAGAATGCCCACCAAAGGTTTTTATATTTGAATGCTTGGTCCCCAGATGATGGAACAGTTTGGGAAGGATTAAGAGGTGTGTCCTCATTAGAGGAGGTGTATTACTAGGGTTGAGGCTTCAAAAGCCCATGCCATTTTCTGTTCTCTTACTCTCTAGAATCCCTATTTAATTACTTCTTTTATAAGTCACCTTGGGCATGGTGTTTTGTGACAGCAATGGGAAACTAACTGAGACAAATACTTATGGATGGAGGCTTCAGTGGAAGATGGTCCCGTGGGCTCACCACCTGCTGGCCAATTTAGCTATCATCTGGGCCCAGATCCAGCACTTTGAGTCAACGTACCCAACATCTACTCCATCTATAAACTGTTGGAACGTGCAAATGATCCTGTTCTTCAATATAGATTGACACAGCAGCCTCAAGCTTAAGCATTTCTGAGCACAGATTTTAAGTATTGTCACCACAAAGAATGATAAAGATATGACATTGTGACATCTATTCTTTACTTAGCTGTTTTATATTGTACTCAAATATCAAAATATTATGCTGTGTACCATAAGTATATATAATATTTAAAGAGTCAATACTGAATTCAAGAGACAAGAGACACTGGCACTTAGAATATTCTGTCCATTTTTGTGTAATGTTTTCTTTGTGGTGGTTGACATTTAACCATACACCTTTAAAAACATTCTTCCTTTTTTTTTTTAACACATTAGGAGGCATCCCGAAAGTCATCAGTGGGACCCTTGACACTACAAATGCTCCAAACAACAACAAAATGGGTTTCCAGTATGAAAGGGAAGATGTGAGGAAGCATACATACCTATTTGAAACAAATTGTATTTAAAAAATAAACTAAAATTAAATATCCCTGTTGACCATTCTACATACTTTCTTTTTATTTTAATTTTTAGCTATTATTTATTATTTTTTGTTTGCCATGCCATACATTTGGAAGTCAGCTGACAACTTTGTTAAATCCATTTACTCCTTCCACTTTTATAGGTTCTGAGGAATGAATTCATAACATGTAGCAAGTGAGTTCCCCATCTGAGTCATCTTGACAACCCAGCTACACATTTCCTTATACAAATTTTAATTAGTGCTTTAATCAATACAGATGTAACTCATGTTTTGTTCATGTCATGGTTGATTTTTTCTTTTTTTATTGGACATTTTAGTTATTTACATTTCAAATGTTATCCCCTTTCCCGGTTTCACCTCCAGAAATCCCCTGTCCCGTCCTTCTACTTCTGTGATGGTGTTCAGCCACCTGTCCACCCACTCCCATCTCCCCGCCCTGGCATGGAGCCTTCCCAGGAACAAGAACCTGTCCTCCCATTGATGTCCAACAAGGCTATTCTTGTATTCATGGCAGCTGGAGCCATGGAACCATCCACATGTGCTCCTTGGTTGGTGGTCTAGTTCCTGGGAGCTGTGAGGGTTATATTGTTGCTCCTTCAGCTCCTTCAGTCCTTTCTCCTTCATTGGAGACCCCATATTCAATCCAATGGTTGGCTATTAGCATTCTCCTCTGTGTTTGTCAGACTCTGAAACAGCCTCTCAGGAGAAAGTTCTATCAGGCTCCTGTCAGCAAGCACTTCTTGATATCCGCAATAGTGTCTGAGTTTGGTATCTATATGTGGGATGCAGCCCCAGGTGGGGCAATCTCTCGATGACTTTTCCTTCAGTCTCTGCTCTACTCTTTGTCTCTGTATTTCCTCCCATGGATATTTTGTTCCTCCTTCTAAGAAGGACTGAAACATCCACACTTTGGTCTTCCTTCTTCTTGAGCTTCATATGGTCTGTGAATTGTATCTTGGGTATTCTTAGCTTTTAGGCTAATATTCACTTATCAATGAGTGCATACCATTTATGTTCTTTCGTGGGTGAGTTACTTCACTCAGGATAATATTTTCTAGTTTTATCCATTTGCCTAAGAATTTCATGAATCCATTGTTTTTAATAGCTGAGTACTCATTGTGTAAATATACCACATTTTCTGTATCCATTTCTCTGTTGAAGGACATCTGGGTTGTTTTCAGCATCTGGCTATTATATATAAGGTTGCTATGAACATAGTGGAGCATGTGTCCTTGTTATATGTTGGTGAATCTTTTGGGTATATGCCCAGGAGTGGTATACCTGGGTCCTCAGGTAATACTGTGTCCAATTTTCTGAGGAACTGCCAGACTGATTCTCAGAGTGGTTGTACCAGCTTGTAATTCCACTAACAATGGTGGAGTGTTTCTCCTTCTCCACATCCTTGCCAGCATTTGCTGTCACCTACATTTTTCATCTTAGCCATTTTGACTGGTGTGAGATGGAATCTCAGGGTTGTTTTTCCCTGATGACTAAGGATGTTGAACATTCCTTTAGGTGCTTCTTGGCCATTCAGTATACCTCATTTGAGAATTCTTTCTTTAGCTCTGTACCCCATTTTAATAAATTACTTAAAGAACTCAAGAAGTTAGACTCCAGAGAACTAAATAACCCTATTAAAAAATGGGGTACAGAGCATGGTTGATATTTTACCAACTACAGTAAGTACTATGCTTCTTAAATAATATTCATAGCTTGTGAGAAAGTCATTACCAAGTTGTATGGGAAGGTGGCTAATTAGAAACCATAATCTCTTCCTGTACCAGACTGCAGGAGTTCTGATGGTACAGCAAACAAGAGAGACAAGCTCCGTCTTCTGAACACCTGGGAAGCCTAATGCCAAAGTGAAATCTCCAAGAACAAACATCACAACACTGACAATGTCTTTTAAATTCATTGCTTTATTTTTCTGTGGCATGTAAATCAAGGATGTTTGTGTGAACTGTTGTTATTATGTACATGAGATATGGTCAACAAATAAAATTTATACACTTTAAAGCACACTTCTATAAAATAACTTATTTTGTACATCCAACTTCTTCCTTTAGCTCTCTCTACTTAAATCTCCTTGTAGCCTTCCTGAATATTAATACTTTCTCCAACCCATTGTTCTCCTTCAAATGAGTTGACTCCTCCTTTTCCCTCCCCACAGGCTCCCTCCAGCTCTTGCCTACCTTTGCCTCACATCCTTCCTTCTTCCTTCCTTTTCTGTTCTTTTCCTTCTTCCTCCATTACAATCTCAGCATATTGGTCTTCTCCCTCATATCAACTTGCAGAAGATATTTCTGCACACTTCTTAAGGTTTTGCTTAGCTTCAAACAGGCTGCCATGGCAAGATTTCTATTGTATCTTTAGGACATCTAAATCCACTTCTCTCTCTCTCTCTCTCTCTCTCTCTCTCTCTCTCTCTCTCTCTCTCTCTCTCTCACACACACACACACACACACACACACACATACACTTCAACATGGATCACTTTCACTTTCATCTTCATGCTTTCAATAAATGCCATATGATGAACCATATATACCACACTAGTTATATAGGTACATTAGAGATATTATCTTTGGGAGTCATATACACACAAAAAAATAATAAAATAAAACCACAAAATATCCTAACCCTACTGAGAATGAAACAATTGATGAGATACAATAATTATATCATTATGAAGTACAAGTAGTTTAAATCTGTTCATAGTATCTTGTTTTAAAAACTTATGAAGAACTCCATGTCAGTGAATTGAAATAATGCAGGCTGATTTTTTTGTCGGTCACATTGACACGTAATATCTGTTGGAAAAAAAAACAAACAAAAAATGTATTGAGCACTAATTATATAAATTTTTCTGTACACAAACATACAGGGTGCAAGTCATTGAGCCACATGGCCTTGATGCCAACTATTTTATTCTCAGCTGAGGAGGATGTTTGCTAATCCTTAGAGTGGAATGATTGTTCTGTGATAAAATGCTCCCATTCATAACCACTGATGCATAGGCAAGCTGACCAGGGTGCCCTGTCTTCCTCTCTCCTGCAGGGGTGCTACCTCCCCTTTTACTTCATCTTCCGATGTCTCCTCAGCACAATCACCCACTGCCCAGGAAGTCTAATATTTCTGTTTTCTTATACCAAACACTTTACAGAAGCCTTATCATATGAGCAAGTTTTAAGTTGTCCATAAATTAGTTCACAACAGAATAGGGGAAAGTTCTTTAAGAGATTTTGTTAAAGGTGTTTGACAAGAAAACCACAGTACAACAAAAAAATTTTAAATTATAAGATTGAAGAAATCTTTTTTTCAGGCTATGAAATCATAAATTGTTCATATTTAGGGGAGAGAGAGAGAGAGAGAGAGAGAGAGAGAGAGAGAGAGAGAGAGAGAGAGAGAGAGAGAATATTATGGGAAGAACTGTTCTCATTTACCACAGCACAGAGTAACAGTCTTGGGACTGAAATATTATATGAATCCTGAGTTTCTAATTTTAATTTTCATAGGATGAGAGAATGTCTATAATCAGCAATTTTCAAATTACTTCAAGCTGTACACATATCGTAGAAAGATTGCCGTTGTCTACACAGTGGGGAGCATCATTGTTAACACTAGTGTTGTGAGTGTATGGGCTACAAACCATTCAAAGAATGCTTTAAGAAGGAATTTGCAATAATATCAAGAAAACATTGGGTTAAAATACTAATGTCTAATACATGTTTAGTGATCTGAGAGAAAACTTCAGACAAAAGTGTAAGAATTATTTCACTCTTAAGATCTGTTTATTTTACTCTATGTAGAATATAACTTAATTGAAAATCTTTTAAAGTAAGTATTATATCACATCTTCAACTGACACCAGGTACATTGATCATATTCCAGGTCAAGCTCAATGCCCAATACTAGTGGGCCAACACAAACTTGACTCAATGGGTTAAAAAATAGAATGAGAAAGAAAACATGAAGTTGGGTGGTTAGGGAGATAGAGGACGTTCTGAGAGGACTTAAGGAAGAAGGATGAACATGATCATTAATAAAATGGTAAATTTATCATGTTCCAATAGAAGGCCACACATTCTATAAAACAATGATATTAATCTCCAACTCATGAGGTTAAGGTATTATAAATACCTCTTTATATTCAAATTTTCTTTGATAGAGAGTAATTGTGTACTCTACCTAACATTTTCTCTGTAATATCATTTAAAATATTAAAATATTGAGATAAAACTCTAAGCCTATGGAAATTTCCAAGTTTCCATAAATTTAAATGGAAAAAAATAAGTAAGAAAAAATTGTTTCATTGTTTTCTCTTTTTCTTTTGTTTCCTTTTCTCTTCTTCTTTCTCCCTTTTTTCTTTCTTTTTTCTTTCTCTTTTTCTGTTGTTGTTCCTTCTCTATGGCACTTTCAAGAACAAACCAACTCTTTTTAGGGTAGTTGATAATGCCTGACATTCTATAAAATATTGTAGTTTTAGCTATTTGAGAATTTGGTTTTTGAAACAGAATGAGAAACAAGTGTCACTAAGGTTTTCAGGCAAGATGATAGATCTGGAAAGTGACCAACAATATTTTTATTTCCAAATGACGAATCTGTGTCTTTTCTTTATCTCCACGCTGTCCACAGCTGACTCTGAACACAGTGACTGGAGGGGCATTGCACAAAGTATTCCCAGCTTTGGAAATACCACTGGGCTTTCCAATGTTTACAAACCTGGGTTTGGGGGTTGTAGTCAATGGTGACTTCTTCATTCACCTCTTTCCAAAAGATCCTCACACTGGTAATAGAAGGACTGCCCAATCCCCAGATTTCAATGTAGCCTAGATACAAGGGTGCTGTGCCAGTGATGTAATTGTTATTCATCACATGTGTCTGCAATGTATTCTGCCAAATTGAAAATAAAACAGAAAAGAAAAAATATCAAAATAAGTTTGATTTTTTTTAGGCATAAATGTAAGTCATTTATGAGGCAGCCTCTGTCAATATCTTATGTTTTTGTTCTTAGATAGTGAAAACCATGACATCAGTTCCCTGTCCCCTGATGCTTTGCCCTGCCCACTTTGCATAGTAACCATCAGCCCAGTCTCTAGGGTAATGTTCTAGTTTAAGGATGGACTTGTACTCTGTAAGTTACAAGTTTCAAGTATCAAGAACTATATATTCTACACATGGAAAGGTCACAGCATGTGAAGAACATTTAGAGACAGCACAGGAAGGAGGGCTAGATTACACAGAAAGATTACCCAGCTGTACAATGGTGCATTAAAAACAGTCACTGATGAGACATGAGTAAGTGCAAACATTTCTAGGGAGCATAAGATACTCCCCTGTGAGGTTTGGAGGAAGGAAAAGATGAACAATAAAGAAATCTAGGAAGAACATACACAGCATCCCTATGAGATCCACTATTCTGCCAAGGCTGCAGAAGCCTACACTCCCTTCATGGTGTCAGTCATACTCACCTGGCTGACAGAAAACTTGGCCAAGTAGTACCTATTTGTATCTGCAAACAGACAAAGGGTCAGATGTGAGCTGGGCCTGTGTGATTCAAATTGCTGGCTTTCTTAGCTGAGAGTTGGGGTTGTTTGTTTGTTTGTTTGTTTGTTTTTCTTCATTACAGTAAGTTTGCTTTTGCAATGGATGCTCTCTCTGTGGAAGTTAGTCAGGTTCTACACTCATCCCCAAATGGACACAGACCTTTGAAATGAGTGTGGAAATGCATATAACTGTCAGCTATCTCATATAAAAATCACCCAACCCCACTTTACGTCATTTTTCTTACAGTCTATTTAGTCCCAACTCTCCCTAGTTATCTCAGGATTTCCAGATTCTTTTTGCTAGAAGCACACATCCACACCTGTAAATACACTGGTATACATGGAAATACGCTGCCTTGCTTTGTCTTGAGTGACAATGGGCACTTTTGAATGTGATCTTGAGAAAACTTAAAAAGCAAAACTTTCTGAGAAAGCATGGTGTTTGGCTGTGAGGTGGAAGTGATGGGAAAGTCAACTTGCTAGGAACCAGCACCTCTCAGGGCTTCCTCTGCCTCCCCAGTGCTGGGCTCTTTCTCATTTACGCCTTACTCCTCTGGAAACCACTGGCTTCTAAAACTGTGCTGCCCACAGCAGAAGGCACCATAAAAACTTAGCTGTACAAGTTTAAATGAATATAAATTAAATAAACTTCAGTTTCTTGGATGCCCTTCTGATGACATTTTGAGAGTCCATTAGACACTGTGTCTACAGCTGCATTGAGCAGCCAAAGCCCCTTGTGGCTAAAAGTTCTACTGTGTAGTAAAGAGTACTTGAGTTGTCCTCCTAAGAAGTTACCAACTCCCATAAACTCCTGATGGAAAGTCCCTCACATAAGCAGTGCATTTAGCATTGTCTCGCTGGGGCAACTAAACATGGAAAATGGTGTAAATCTCATGAAAGTTTATCTCAGCAGAAAGGCATGAATTTAAGATAATCAAAAACCTCACCCATGATATGGTCAGGAATTCCAGCCATCCCCTACTTACTGATGCTTTTTCCATCATCCCAGTAGAGCCAGCCCTCAGCAACTCCCTCATCATTCAACGCAGCCTTGAGGCCCATGAACTTCTTCCGGCTGTGGTGGGAAAGGAGAGAAGGATTAGCTTAAACAGCAGTCACAGCCACAAGCCAACAGGTTTCGCAGTGACAAAGGAGCAAAATGAAGTTCTTCCTGGGGTGGAGAGTGGGATGTCAGACCAGAAGACCCTGAGAAGCAGTGTTACATGCAAGCAGAAATAGCTGGACCATTGCGCATCCTAAGTGAATGGCTTCACCAAAGCATCCAGGGCTCTTTTCCAGTAAGGCTCTCAAATTAAAAACACATAGCTGACTTCCTTCTTTCCCCTTTCCTGAGGCTGTAAACCCCTTTCATGACCCATTGCCTAAAACACATGGAGGACAAATGGGTGAAGTTTTGAGGTGTGATGTCAGGTCCACATGGATTTCAGTGAGCAATTTCCATCCTTTTTCTTCACATAACAACACCTCCCCTTCCTCATCTGGGAATGGAGATGATAGTGACACTCCACTCAAATAATTTTGTTTCTCATTGATAACAGAAAGATGGGAAATCATGAAACATAGTTCTTACTAATGGCAAAGTCAGAGGCATGCAGCAAGATTTTACTTGGGGTTGGTGACTGGTGGATCACATATAAACTTAGGGCAAGAGCTCTTAAGTATCTCAGGTATCAGTTGCCAGATCGTTAAATGTTTTCCAGGAATGGTTTATTCTTAAGGAAAGAGTGGAAGATTCTAAAAATATAAATTATGACTACCTCCATTTTAACTTATATTATTGCAAATGGCACTTCTAACCTGCAATTTCAAACACTCTGATCTAAAACAGTGGATAAAAGTTGTTCAGAGTTCGGAGTTTTTAAAAAGTCCAAATACAAAACTGCAAAACAGAAAATTCAGTGCAAATACTTTCAGATTTCAGAGTTTTACAAAAGGGAGAAGGAGCTTCCTCCACACAAGAGTAAGCTCACTAGTATGTAAAGCAGAAACCTAGCCCCACCCCCAACCCCACTCACCTTAACTGGGTGTTCATGGCAGGCTCCTGCCAGGGCAGAATGTAGCCTCCACGAATATGAAGATTAATGTGCTCAAGAGGGGCTTGCAAGGTCATCCACTGCTCTGTTGCATTAATATCTACACCCTGTGGGCGTAGGGAGATGATGAGTGATGCACACATCCAGAGCAGTGCATTCAGCAGAAATTCCAACCACCTCCTGAACTCATCTTCTGGTCCCCACGATTCAACACATACCATCTATACATTCTGCATCCATCTGCTCCATAGAACACATCCAAAAGACTTGTTTCTCTGCCTTTATCTTTGAATATATCTGTCTTGTTTGACCCCTTTATTTTGCCTCATGTGGCATCTTTATCGTTCCCATGTGCTAGTTCTTGTCTTGCCACATGTGAAGTGAATCCTGCTACATATGTGACAGTTGTACTCTGGCTAGAGTCGGAAGTCTCATGTCCTTCTATATTTTCTCAACTAGGCAGGGATTCTTGGTGTTGGTACCTTTGATAGTTTGGACCAAATAATTATCTGTTGTGAGGCTATATTGTGTTTTTTTCTGACTTGGGACAGTTCAGCTGTTTTAGGCAACCTGGTTATCCTCTGTTCCAAGAAAGTCTCCATACCATACCAAATTTCATGGGACATTCAATAAGTATAGCATACTTCAGCCCAGAATTGATGGACTCAAGCAACTCCCCTGCCATAGCCTACCAAGAAGCTGGAACTACAGGCTTGGGGTATGGTACTCAGCAGTGCTGTCATAGCCTTTTAAGATGTTAAACAGTATTGTTTCTGCCCACTAGAGGACAGCGGCACTGGATCTCCAGACTCTTCACTGTGTTGCCATAAAAAATTTTGAAAAGCAAATATTAGCACACCATTGTGTTATTAACTCCAAATGGGAAAGTACCCAAAATTATAAATCCTAGAACTTAGCAGAGAGTTTTGCACTTTAGCAAGGCTATGACTCCAATAGTCTACTAAGATGCCTAAGGTGCAGACTTTAAGGCATCTCCACTCTCAGGTTCAAGTCTCAGGTTAAGCAAAAGCAGGCCACCCTCCCAGTGAGGACCTCCCTTAAGGTATATGCCCTGTGTGCCAACCTGTTTAACCCTAGTAGAAGCCCTGACACATTCAGAAGGACTGTTAAAGTACATGCCAGTCAACATGCAAATTCAAGACCATGTGAAAGCCACTTAAGGGAAATAGCTGCTCTCTTCCTACAGGGCCCTCATGCTAGATTGAAAGCTAACTCTTAGTGTATGTAAGAAAAAGCTAGATAGCAACAAAGGAGACAGGAAACAAAACTACTCAGTGCTCCTAGGACAGAGAAGCTGTTTGTTCTTGTTGAGTTAACACGCAGATTCACTGCAATGTACTTGAATGAGAGAGGCTAGGGTAGGGCTCTGCTTCTGGTCTTCCTGCTCTTCTCAGGAAGTCAGGGGAGATGGGCTAGTTAGAGAGGAAGGATGCTCCTTTCCTTCCATTCTCCCCTAAGAATTAAGCTCTCTCTGAAGTATCTTCGAGACCTTCTCTTCCAGCTTCTTTTCCATTATCACTATCGCCCAGATATCTACAACAGAGAGCCCCTGTATAAGTTAACATGTATTGTTTGGACATGTATTTGAGGGCTCACTTATTATATAATGATTCAGAGGAACGAGTAATGAGTACCTGTACCTGCAGTTCTCTTCCTTGGGTCATGAACCTTTGGGGAGTAAAATGACCCCTCTCACAGGGGACAGCTAAGACCATCAGAAAACACAGATGCTTACATTACAATTCATAACTAGCAAAATTACAGTTATGAAGTAGCAATGAAAATAATTTTATGGTTGGAGGTCACCAAGATATGAAGAACAGCATTAGGAAGGGTGAGAACTACTAATCTATATTATAGAAGCATATATTTAGACACAAAAGCAAAGGCCTCTATACTAGAAGTAAAAAGTGGTTAAGGGTACATTTTCAAGAAGTGAATAATCACCATCCTGCTTAGTAATGTCACACAGGAAGATAAAATGAGGCAGGCACTAATTGAGAAGTTCTCCATGTCACATCAGCTCTCTAATCTTGCTCTAACCCCACTCTAGAAGATGATAAAACATCAGCCACAAGAAATAAATGGTTTGTGCAAGACAACTGCACATGGTTTCCAGGGTGGGTGTTTGGTGTGAGATCTGTCAGATACAAAAAAAAGTTTGTACTGTACTGCTATCACGTTTTATAAACATTTAGAAACCTTACCGTGTAGTAGTCATACCAGCGGGCTCTGGGAAAATATGCTGAAACCTTTGTGACATTCTGAAATTAAACACAAACAAGGTGTCAGTAGTAGAACTTTATCTAGGACAGAGAAACCAATATACACAGAAAGAAGTTACAACAGTAGTGAGAGCCTTGAGTCTCACTCTTTTGTAATCAGCACTAACAGGAACACCACTTCCTCCTACTTTCTTTAAATGGAAAGGTTTTTTTTTTTTTTTTTTTTTTTTTTTGTTTTTTTTTTTTTTTTTTTTTTTTTAACAATGTCCCTCATAAGGTCCCTTGGACTGTATAACTTGAATGGCCTTTTCCTTACAAAAACACCCTACTTCATATCTAGAGAGAAAAACACTCATGTTTTGCTAAGAAGCAAAAGAAAAAACTTTCTAGGTATAGTAAGATCTGAGTAATATTAATCAGCCAGTCTTTAATCAGAAACCCAATCATTCTCAAAGGATGATTAAAATAAAAACAGATTTTAGCTGCTTTCAAGTTTCCTTACATAAGGAAGAGCTATGAGGTGACACACACTGCTATACAGCAGTTCACACAACAAACTTAATTTTAATGGTGAGAGGATTGAATGCTTGCAATGAGTTCCTTTTCTACAGTCCCTACCTGACTCCAAGCCCCCTGTACTAAATAAGGGAAAGCGTATATCTTCAAATATAACACAAGGTTATTTATCTTTTTCACTGTCCTATGGAGCAGAATTGTTAGGATAACTTTAGACAGAGAGAATCTGAATGAGGTCACCTAAGTGGTTAATTATGTTGAGAAAGTTGACAGAATTTAGGGCTGATTCTTCACAGTTCTAAGAAAAATTGATGGAACCAGGATGAATGGAGAAAAAAAGGAGTTGTTACAGTTTTGTCCATAACTGGAAAGAATGAACTTTCTGTCTCTACCTTGCCCATAACGGAGAGGTAACATAAAGACAAGAGGAAACACATGTGAGGGTCATTCATGGATTTGGCTTTGAGTCCAAGTTATCAGAATCAGTGGTAAACCTTTCTACTATGAAAGAATAGCATGCTCCGCCCCAGGGCATCATGGGTGTCCTGACTTCACCTCAATTGCCAGTACAACTTTTAATATTTCTTGGGTCAAGTTATAAGAAGGAAAGAAATGGAAAAGGTGGATCCCCAACACACAGGCCTTATCTCTGTGTTTATCCACCCTGACAGCGGTGGTCCTTCTACTCTCAGAGGCCCCCATACTCACAAACTCCAGCACAGGGCTGACTAGGAAGGCTGGACCCAGCAGGAACTGTTTGTCTATATTCCAGGTCTCCCGGTCTGACACAAACCTAAAAATGGAAATCAAGATGTCACAATCAGATTCCAAAAAGGCCCCAGCCTAAGATCCTAAAGAAATCCTCAAGTCTGAACTCAAGCCAGAAATGCAGCTGAGCCCAGCAGCATCTCTGCTCTGTTTTGATCACATCATATAGACCGCACTGCCTACAAGTCACTTCTCTCAAACCTCAGAAGGAATTTGGCCAGACTGGCTCTATAAAATATTTCCATCCCTCTTCAACACAGCATTAAATATAAAGATAGGCCTCATCCCCCAAACTCCCCCTTAAACACCCACTTTAGTGATAATGTTGCCTTTGTAAGCATAAACTACAGGAGATAATACAGTTTTTGCATGTCCCAATAAGGAATAAATTATGGTATTTTATTTATCTTTTGTTAAAAAAAAACCTTCTATCCAGGATTTATTGTTTGTATAAAATTGAGTTATAAGAGGGAATAAAGTATTCTCTCTGCTTAGACAGCCAAGAACAAACTGGACTGGTGATTTCAATTGTTGAATATTGTTGCACTTGTTGTTTCAGTTGTTGAAAGAATTGTTGCATCGATGCCCACACAGCACATTAAATGAGTCATTCAGTTGGTCACAAAAATTCCTGTTTGACACTTACTCATGGAGAAGAGGCCGCACAACTGTGCTGCCCTCCTTGTGGGCCTTGTACATCAAGGTGTAGAGATACGGCAACAGGGTGTATCTGGTCTCCAGCACACTTCTGGAAATATCCTCAAAGTTTTTATCCCAGGATACAGGGTCTTGTCTCTAAAGCAGAAGGAGTAAAGTTTTTAAAGCCCACGCAACATACCTAAGAATTCAACATCACCCAAGGCTAATTGAAACTGCATATTACAACACTAAAATGTCATATGCTAAATATAATTATGAAAGATACTTCTACAATAACAATAATGGACTGGGAAAATCAGCAAAAATTCTCTCAAAAAAAATTTTAAAAAATCTAAAAATGTTTTTCATGGAATATAGTGGAAAAGAGTTTCTAACCAAAAAGCCACCAAAATAAGTATTGAAGAATATTGTTTATAGGAAGAGGACGTAATGGCTTGGAAGATGTCTCAGGGAAAACAGACAGCAGGAATATACAGAGAAACTGAGGTGGTAATTTTAGTGGCACAGTACAGATGAAGAGGGTGACATCATACCCTGGTCCCAATGGTGTTGTGGTTCCTGGAGAAAGGGTAAAAGGCACCCAGCTGCATCCAGCGAACACACATCTCATACTGAGCATCTTGAAAGAACCCACAGATGTCTGACCCGGTCTGAAATAACATGGAACAAAGTAAGTTCTTCTTGTTTTCCAAGAGACACTGCCATCTTCCCAGGGAGGAGGAGCATGTAAAACACACTTACATAGGATATGCCAAAGAGGCTGAACTCCATCATGCCTGCAATGAGAGATGCAGAAGAGTCAGAACAGTGATTCTCTGCCTCCTCCTCCACCTTCACCAAGGATCTTCTTCCCATCCCTGCCAGCAGAAGCCCCTGGGCACAACCCACACACCAATGATGGATTTCCCCAGCTGGTCCCAGGCAGCTGTGTTGTCTCCCAGCCAGTGTCCTCCCCAGCGTCCAGAAGAGGGGAATGTGGAGCGGGTGATGACAATCCCTCTCTCTCCTGTCACCTCCTGCACAGCTCTGGTTAGGAAATTAAGGAGGAAAGTTGAGGGTAGGACAGGAAGGACCCAGATTGTGTTCTTTGGAACCATAGAGCTTAGGACCCTCTGGCTGATGAGACAATAGAACTAATGCTTTTTCCTAGTAGTCACTTAATGACTTCACCATATGGTAAACACTTTGCACTGTCCCAAAATATTAATCAATCACAAGACCTATCTGTTTATCTATTTGGTGTTTGGTCTTCTATAATCAATGAGATAACAGATAAATTCCTTTACTAGACTGAAATTGTGTAAGTTTTATACATTGAGGTCACCAGATGGGACTATGCTAAATCTGTAAGCTACCCTGGGATCATATAAGAATGGCTAAAAGTCTCAGTAGACATGATTCACTTTTAAAATAAAATAAATTATAGTACCTTGTTTTCCTTTGTCTCTTTTAACCAATGCTATCACATCACCAGGTGTAATATATAATCATTTCTTCTGTCCCCATGCACGTGATCCTCAAAAGGACAATTACTTTCTCAATGATGAGACACTGCCATATTTAAACCCACTTTATCAGCCATAACTAAAGATCTTTCCCTATGCAGAAGTACTTTTTAGTTAAGAAATAAGACTTTCTAGACAAGTAGATCTCAACCTCTGAGTCACAACCCCTTTGGGGTTTGAAGGACCCTTTCACAGGAGTTGCCCAAGACCATCAGAAATAACAGGTATTTATATTGCAATTCCTAACAGTAGTAAAATTATAATTATGAAGAAGCAATGAAAATAATTTTCTGGTTGTGGGTTCACCACAACATAAGGTACTGTATTAAAGGATCACAGCAGTAGAAGGTTGAGAACCACTGTTCTAGACAATTAACCACTAAATTCTTCTTAATCTCTAGAATGAACAATAAAAGGAAATACAGGGAAGTTGTACCAGTGACTGTCCATACCCACTGATAATGCCAACTGCAGAAAAGTGTCCCACTTACTCATAGGTGGGTCTGGTCTGGGACCACCCATACAGGCTGTGTACATCATAGTGTCGCACCCGGGAACCATCTGGAAGGATCTGCTCACTCTCCATGCACAGGGTCTTACTGCTCAGGCCCCTGTCCCTGCCTTCCAAATCTGAGAAAGAATTTAAGAATAAAAGGCAGTTCTGAATCTTCTCATTGCTGACCTCTTTTCTGTATTCTAAAATCTGTATCATAAAACTAACAGGACAACCCTTGGTATGTCCTTTTCCCTAGGAGCATGAGAACAGTGAACTGAACTGCAACATTCCTATGGGTGATTTCAACACCAAGTCCACTGGAGAAACTGATGGTATGGGAAAGCGTGCAAATTACCACATACTCTGGAACAATTCTGAGCTGGATTGTTGATGTACAAATTGCATCCTATAATTCCTATTTTACCCCTGATACAGAGTTTTCTGAATCTTGGCATAGAAAATTGAGATTCAGAAGTATCATAGCCTACGGAAGGTCACACAGCTAATAGAATAACTTATAAAACTAATATATAACTACTAGAACTTTAAATTTCCTTGACTCCCTGAGAATGGGAAGCTCTTTTCAAATAATCATTAATAGCAATTACATTTCTCTATATAAGTTAACATAAATCTGAAGAACTAATAAATTTATCTGTTAGAACTCTTTACAGACATTACCACTGTTGGATATCTTTTGTACTGACTATTGAAATTTGCACAGAGGCCTAGGTTCTTGAGCACACACACACACACACACACACACACACACACACAAATTATATATATATATATATGTTTGTGGTCCCAGTACACCACAGCATCAGTGAGGACCTGTCCTTGGTGGTGAGAGTAATTTCTAGCTGCTGGTTTCTAGCAGAGTTCATCTTTCCAGTCATTGCTCAGCTGGTAGAAAAAACTCAGGGTCCTTACATGGTATGTAGGGAGGATGGTTCAGAGTAGCATCACTGCAGCCAGAAGGAACTGCCCCATTCACAAAACTGGAAGGCTCATTCATATCCTACAAACGTAAGAGATGTGGTTTATACATAAAGATAGTCACGGAATTAATGAGTCAAGGAATTAATGAATAAAGCAGCCGGCCTCTAGTGATCCCTACAGATGCTTCCCAGGAAGAGCCATCATCCTCTGAGGGTAGGGGAAGTGGCTAGAAAGTACAACTCAACCCTCCACATCAAGCAAACTTCCAAATAGTTTCCAGTAACCATCACCAAAGCTTTGCCGTAGGTATTTTAGAGGTCCTAAGAACTAAGGAGGATCAGAATTGCTCCAGTCTCTGTCGGATGAAGTACAGAGTGGTACACCCACAGTCTTCCTGAATGACTTGCATCCTCTAGACTATATAAAAATCCCCCACTATCACTCATATATACACCCACATCTATCCATGTGTACACATGCATACTCACAATCCACAGGCCATCAAACTTCAAGCTCTTTGCTGGTTCCTGTGTGTTTGTGTGGAGTTCTTGGATCTCCTGCTTCCACCACGTGGCTGTTGAATTACGGAAAAAGTCTGGGAAGGCCACATAAGCTCGGTATTGCTACAAAAGTAACAAAATTCACCTGTCAGAAATGAACACCTTGGACAGCAAATACTTCCTAAGAACTTAGTTCAAATACACTTTTGTACTATGTGGTGGTTGACAACAGTAACCAGAATAATATATTCTTGGCATGTTTTAGAAATATTAAGTGCAGAGATACCTGAGCATAAACTACATACCATCCTTTTCAACATTTATACATTTTCTGGAGACTGCTTTTCTTTTTCATGTCAACACTCTGAAATTACTATTTCATGTTATAGATTCCTGGTCCTCAGGTTGACCCCTACTTTATAATAACTCTCCAGAGAGAAAGTAGGAGCCAGTGAGAATGTATAGGAGAAAGACATTTTTCTGGTACTGAATGCCAAGTTGGAAAAAAAAGAAGAAGAAAGATTTTTTTCACTCAAAACAAATGAATAACAATTCATAATATCAGACTAACTCCTATGTATCTCTGTTACTTGGATTTCAAAGAGTGCATAAAACCCATAATTTTATGCTAATCAGTGTAAGAAGATGTAAGTAGGAAGCTTCACCCTCTCTTTCTCTTCATCTACTCTCAAATAATAAAAGCAAGGTTCATATGAAAATTGGATCCAGGGTATCACTCTTTAATTGCACTGAAAGCTTTAGTGAGCTAGGGCTTTGACTAGTATTTTTAGATTGATCTTTGTACTCCCAACTCTAACTATCTTAGAACCTGAGAAGTAATTTTAAAATGATATAAGTTTTCATTAATTATTTATGGATTCATTCCAGTTAGAAACAGCAAGTATCAACAAAATCTTATATATTATTCCACTGTTGTTCATTTGGGGATGCTATGGTCTTTGGTATATTTTAATAAATGGCCTCCCCTATGTTATTTATCATATTATGAGAGTCAAAGAGCTAAGAATCAGAGAGCCAAGAGTGAGAGAGTAGGGACAATACAAAGAAAGCTTGGTCAGTGGGCTACAGTTACACAGGGTCCAATGTCTAGACACAACACAAAATAGGATGCTCTCAAGTAAACAAAGGCATCAAGATTCAGAGGTCTGACTCAAAGAGGCAAGATTCCATTACACTGGGGATCTTAATGAGTTACTTTCTGGTATATCCTTTTGTGAGAAATGGATGCAAGACAAAGAGATTTTTATATGACAAACAAGAGGCCAAGGTCAGTTAATGAGATCCTTACAGGGTGGAGGGGGAAGGGAAAGGGAATATGAATAAATAGAAGTTATGAGCTATTTCTGAGCCCAAATTAAATCCCTTATGGAATACAAGTGGGAAATTAGGCTGGCAGTGTTTTATTAATCTATGTACAGCTTTGATGATCCTTATATGTGCACTAAAAAATGACCCACCATTGTTCAAAGAACTGGCTCTGCCTTATTCTTTCTCTTATCAACACTTGTCAGATTGTATCTGTCCTCCATTTGACAGGTCTTCATTTTCTGATGTCATGAGTCCACCTGTATGACTGGCCCTAGGATTGCTTACAACAGTTCACTACAAAAATAACAAAAGGTATTTTCTGGATCCAAATCTACACTTAGGGATTAAAGGCTTGAGCCTTGATGTCACAAGCCTTCTGTTCTGTTACCTGGTCTGTTTGTTTCATACATGCATCAGCAATTACTGGACATCAATAAGCTTTTCCTCATGTGACTCAAAAAATGATCTTGTAAAATACATGTTTCTTATGACTATTCTATTGCCCAAGTGTCACTTAGGATAGTCTTAATATTTTATGTGATAGCTACTGAAGTATTTCTTACCAAGGCTGATTTCAGGCCTGATATTTCCTTGTGAAAAATTACCTGGATCAGAGCTTCAGGATTCCAGGTCATTTCATGCTTAATGTCACATAGTATTTCACCAGTTGTTATGCTATGAACATTGTTCTCAGATTATCAAGGGCCTAAAGATCAGAGTCAACATTGCTTTAAAGGCTGAGGCAGTATAGAACTTATAAGTTAATAGCCAATCCTATGATTGATGAAATGATACCTCTTCCAAGGTCAACAATTAAATCCCATAGAATCTATGTAATTGAATGTCTCTGACCTGTGTACCCATGAGCTAACTGAATTTCTGTGAGAAGTGATGGAAAGCAAGTCTTATCATACAATAAATGATAGATAATAGACAGAAAGTCTGAAAGGAAAAAGTAAGACACATAATGGGAAAGCAGATCAAAACATATATAGATTCTGTTAGTAACATAAATCAAACATAAAGCGAGCTTGAATAAATTATACTGATAGTTGAAATATTCCCTAATCAGGTTCTGTTCTTTTCTACTGCATCTACTAACAGAAAATAAAGATGTACAGTCTAAAAACCACAAAACCCTGTCCAAAGTGTGAAGATTTCATTTTATATCTACAGCACTATTGCTCTCAAAGTGACCAAGGTGTTCAGAGATCAAAACCCAGTAACTGAACATCACTGGCTTGCAGTAATGAAAAGTCTACTTTTACTATACTAGAGTTATCTCAAGTCTGAGCTATTGAACCCCAGCCACATTAGTTCTATGGAATATATGACTTCCTCTCCAGGACTGAATTTGGCCTTGAAAACTAACTTCTCTGTGGAATGCATGGATATTGATCCTAATTCCTGTCAGCCCCATTGCTGGTGACCGCAGTTGTTCTAAATCACTGAAAACCCTGAGCATTGGCTAACATCTGTACTTGAATAGTTTCCCAACAAGTTTGTAGCTCGGGGTTTTTGTGTGTGACTAATATCTTCAATTACAACTGCTGTGCTTTGTCTCCACAACAATGTTTAACTGGTTAACTCTTAACCCTAATGTAAGTTTTAGACATTGTAAGTTATACTACTGATTGAGACTACAGACACAAGCTTCTTCACTTAATCACCCCTGACTAGGTGACTAGGTGTCCTAGATAAACAGATCTTTTCTTGGACTTTCCCTATTCTCTAGGCAAGTTGAAAAAAAAAAGGAACACACACACACACACACACACACACACACACATGTGTCTGTCAGGCCAGGTACATATTCTCTAGGAAATTCCCACCCCTCCCTAATGACCCTGCTTAGATATTATCAGACCATCAAACGGTTGAGAAGAAACCAAACAGGATACACACCAGTCTGTTGGGTGAGCATCTTGGCCAGAATACAGACAAGAGCAGGAGGAAGCACATACTCATCCAAGCAACCAGCACATGCTAGTGTAGCTCAGGGGAAAACAGGTTCAGAGCCTCCTTTATTTGGATCATTTACGAAGAAGAACTTTCTCCCAGGAGAAAGCAAATGTATAATACAATGCTAGACTAAAGAGGTAAAAGCAACACTGAGACCCATAGCAGAGAGGGAATCGGAGGCAGAATTTATAAGTATGGAGATGGAGAAGCCTGTCTGTAGGGGAAAAATGTACACAGAAAAAAAAGTCTACTTGATAAAGACAAAGGCTGGAAACTACTTAAAGGAGATATCTTTTTAAAAGAGAAAAATGCTGCTTTAACAATAAGAACCACAATTCAGAGAGAGAAAAAAAATCCCTTAGAGCTATCTCTCAATTGAAAGTCTGTGGACCCTTGGATCCTGACAACTTTGGATTTAAGTCACCATTATGCCTTTGATAACCATGGGCAAGTAACTTATATTGTCCGAGTCTTAGACCTTAAAAACAATAGTATTGGCATCACAACACAAATCAAAAGAAAATGTGTGTGTGAGGTCATCAGTACATGAATGACAGGAAGGACACATGTCACAAGAGTATCTTCACCATGCTCAGTAGCACTAGTGGAAACTTCCAGAACTCTGGGTATGGCTTCCCTTTCAAGATAATCTTGACTTCACTCAAAAGCCACAAAGTGCCTTTTACCTCCAATTGATCGTTCCAGTCTAAAGAAGAGTTCACAGTGATATTAGGATAATCAGGCCAGACCTGGAAGCAGAAAACAAAATCAACAGAAATGCCTCAGACAATTTGCCATACACAGAATTTCCTAGAAAACTATAAGCCACCGTCCTACAACTTCAGCTTTTGTGTAGGATTGTTATATGGAGAAGTAAATTCCATAAAGCTCTTAATTATTGTCAGTAAACATTAGCTGTAAAATAAAATCAAAGCCCCAGTGACCAAATGGACTAGTGAAAGCCACATTTACAAACATGTTAACAAGTTCCTGCTCCAGGGTGAAGATTACTGAATGACTGCCCAGTTCATACCTTTCCCCAGACAATGCCTCCATCATTGGGATATCTGATGAAGACATCATTCTCCACACCCCGGGTGAAGGCAGGATAGGGCTGTGTCTCATTGCCAGAAATGGCTGGATCCTGCAGTCAGAGCACAGTACAGGTAAGAAATTACAATGGAAGATAAAATGGTGGCAAGGGTTGGAGGGTTGTTATTCCCCAGTTTCAATTTGCACTGAAGTTTCCATGGATCCCAAGAAATAGACTTATATTAATTACACTTCTATTTCTTGCCTAGAACATAAAAGGACAAACACCCTAAGGTGATCTCCACACAAGTCCACCCATTGTCCCATTCACAGCCACACATTCACACAGGACTAACCAGAATGAGGATGACCCGCATCCCGTTGCCCTTCATACGATTGATCAGGGCTGGAAACCCGGAGAACTTGGGGCTGAGCTTGAAGTCCAGCTGCCTCTCCATGTAGTCAATGTCTGAGTACTGCACATCCTGGGATAACACAAGGAAGACTGGCTGATGGTGGAGCCAGTCCAGGCTCCAAAAGAGAATGTCTCTGTCCCAATCTAGTGATGCCATGCTATGGGTTTGGTTTCTGGGATATTTTTCATTTTCTTTTTCTCATGTGGCTTCAACCAACACCCAAAATAACATTTAATCTAACATGAAAACAGAGTAAGATGAATGATAAATCTGCCTGGAAGGACTGCTGTAAATAGAAGTATAAGCACTATTAAAATCATGTGCTTTGAAAGCTGATAGGGCATGGTTATGGTGACTTCCCACAGCAGGCTGCCCTTGGAATCAGTGGCTCTTGATCATAGAAGCTATAACTAAGTGCTGATGAGATATGGGCAGTAAGTCTGCTGTAAGTCAATGCAATGCAAAACAAAACCATGAAAGAACTGCAGAATTAGTTAAATCTGTCACCTTAATGAGAAAAGTGTGTCTGATTACTCTCGGTATTGTTTTTCTGTAGTCCTTAAAAGTAAGGTGAAGAACAGAACAATACGCAGACAAACTTGATTAAATATGAAAAAGAATCGAGATCAGGCCTATTGAAAGCTCTTGCCCTCGAGCAGGGCAGGTTGCCTCCATATGTTATTTCCTGTCCAAGACTCTGTATTTGTTAGAGCTGTACTTTGGGGCTATAACAATTCTTTATAATGGTCTGACTAATTTGGGTTCATATTTTCTACTTGGGTTCATTTTTTTTTAGTTAAGCATAAGTACTATTGAAGAAATCTTTTATTATGAAAAGAACCTTATGACTAAATTTCTTGAGCCAACCCTACTTCCTCACTCTTAGTCTGAGTCACCAATGCTAAGATCCCAGGAGCAAGAATACACCTTAGTAGTAACAGGCTCCACACAGATTTGTTTAGCTCTGAGGTTGCAGAGCCAGCACACCATGAAAGCATGACATGTACATACATAGGGGATCTGCTTAGCCACCATCTCATCATACAAGTTGGAGATCTCAGTATCATTCTCATATCCATAGCGACACAGCTGGAATCCCAAGGACCAGTAAGGTACCATCACGGGACGACCAATCAACTAGAAAACAGACAGAAAGTATTAGTACTTCTAAGGAGAAGTTTGAATGTACATTAAAGGAGACTATTTGACCAATCCAAACTAAAGAAATTCAACTCTATAAATCATCATGTCCTCCCCACTACCACAACTCACTACCACTGCTAATACCACATTATGCCTGCAACACTATGACGATTAGAGAAGCCATAAATGCAATGCTGTTGGAATGTAGGGGCTGATCCCTGTTCTATAATATACTTCTTTCTGATAAAACCAATGATTGTAATCACCATGTGAGAGTCACACTAATAAACACAGTGACTGGGAGCAGAGAATGTGATAACATTAATACATGACAATCAAATGAGCTTCCTACCTCTGTGTACTGTTGAGTGACAAGCTCAGGAGTTGGCCCAAAAAATACATAAAAATCCAAAATTCCCCCTGTGGTGCGGTATGTCAGAGCAGGCGTGGGCTGGAATGTCACATCTGAAAACAGAACAACATCAACAATAATGAAATAATTGGTTAACCAATTAGACTTGAATTAGCTCTGTTTCTCGCTTCCATTTTATACCATTAGTGGCAGACATTCTATAGTAAACCAAAATAGAACTGAGAAAGGAAAAGCCCACAGGATCCTGTCCCTTTAGTGCTCGTTAACAGAGGTTTTAAATTTCTGAAACTCTTAATTATCATAATTTCTATATCATAATAGCATAAAACTCATAAAAATATCAAAGTAGCACTAAGTCTCAGCGTCCACCTCCTGTGGCCTCACTAGTAGTTACAGTATGTATTTCTGAACTTGACTTTCTGCCCCTTTCTTGTGTAGCATAAAAATATTCCCAATCTCATTTTGCCAGAGGCATTGTTCTAACCTAAAATCTTGGCAGTAATTCAAGTTATATAGCCAGTTGCCTCCAGCTGAGGAACTTGGGGACCCTCAGGAATTAGAATTTTGCTATGCCTTCTTATGTAAGTGTTTTACATAATACCAAATAAAAGTTTAGTGAACAAAGCAATCATAAATCTCTAGGATAAAATGAAGGCTAAGCAGGACAAAAAAACATTACCCAGAGATGTTATTTTTGACTTAAAATGTAACCAAGTCAAAGTCATTCTAAGGCAGTTCAAGAATGATTGGCACTCAGTAAGAGGAGTCATCCTACCCATGGCATTGCTGTTCATCAGGAGGACTCCATGGGCATTGCCATCCTCCTCCAGCCCCATGTAGTAAGGGTGGACACCATAGGAATTCTTCTTGTACTGGGAGAAATAGGGAGAAAAGAGGTTAGGAGACTGTGCATGAGAAATTTGATTGCTAAGTCGAGTCGGCTTCCTCTGCTGAAAACAGTGGAGGAAAGGGGACGATTAAAAATATGCCCATTCACCTAAATGTAGAAGGGATCAATCAAGTGGCATCTGGAAAGAAGCAGAAGCCGAACAGTATGGAGGGAGGGAGAGAATTCAGACCACAAACACTCTGCCCTTACCCCTGGAGGTTCATCCCTGGAAAACATGCCCCACGTGTGCCAGTTCAAGTCTATCTTGAAGGTTGTGTGCTCAGTTTCCCCAAAGCCATAGATGTATGTGGAGGGCAGGCGTGTGGAGATGCGGATGAACATGTCATTGAAGGTGAAGCCAAGGACCTGAGAGTCCCAGCTGCAGAGGAGAAGGAATATTTACAAAACAAAATCATCTCCATGGTGACTTCTAGCAGCTATCCCTCAAACAAAACGTAAATCTATCAGTGTAAAGCAATCTCAAATACCTCCATTAATGGCCCAGTGGTCACCATCCTCTCATCCTCCTTCCATTGCTGCCTTTCCAAGTATCCTCTGCATAGCAAGAAACCCAAGCCATTCTCACTGCCTCAACTGCTATCACTCACATGTGCCCTTCTCCTTGAGGACTCTCCTGCAGACATCCAGGTCTGTGATTAAACAGACCCCACTCCATGTCCCAGTTTTGCCCATATTCTTTTGTGATGTCTCACCAATTCTTCAGAGCTATTCACCTTCCAAAACCCATTTGTCAACCCTGCTTTATCTTCCCACTCTCATCTCTCAATTATGTCACCAAATTCTCTCTATAACGCAACATGCCAACTTCCCTGCTTGGACATCATGCTTTTTGTCTCCCCTCTATCACAAACATTACTGTTCTTCTCCTGGAGCTCCATATTGGGCTCTTTATCAATTTTCAAATGACACCTCTTCCTCAGAGAGCCAAACTCAAGACCACATTATAAGAAGCAGTGGCGTCTCAGTAACTTGGTTACCCTGTCCTTTTTCCTATACAGCATGGTTACAGCCAATTAGGCTCCTGCATTTACTGTAACAAACATTATCCATCATAGTTTGCTGAGAACAGGCACTCATGTGCCTCCAACAAGCGTCTTCACAATAACATCTAAGATGCAGAAGGGAGCCCTGAAATATTTGTAAAATTTTCACAGTAAATGTCTTACGAATCAATCTCAGGATGCTAAAGACTTCCCCTAATCACAGAGCAAATGGAAATTGCTTCCTTATGGTTCTGGTCACCGACAATGTGACACTTTAAGCCAGCTGTCTTCAACAACAATGGCCCTGATTTAGAATGTTAAGGAAATCAGCTCCTTGGAGTCAGACCAGGAATCACTTACATTACAGTGCCTGTACCCTTCCGACGAATTTCAATCCCAAATGGGTTCTCCTTGATGAGCACATCATAGAGGCGGCTGCCAGGGGTACTGGATGGAGTGCTGGGGATGTTCAGAGGGACTGGGACTTCATACCGAGTGTGGCTTGGATCATAGATCTAGGCCAGAGGAAATGCATTTGAAGATACAGGTGGGAAAATAACTTCTGATGTTCTATAATACTGTTCTATAATGGCCTCATTTCTCTCTGGATTCTGTTAAGATACAATTTATTTTACTGAGGAAATTTAAGTGCAAAACTGCTTTTAAGGTTCTGTAGCCTTAACTAGCAAAGAGCATCAGGATTAGAAAGGCCCTGTCCGGCCAGGCCGTGGTGGCGCACGCCTTTAATCCCAGCACTTGGGAGGCAGAGGCAGGTGGATTTCTGAGTTCGAGGCCAGCCTGGTCTACAGAGTAAGTTCCAGGACAGCCAGGGCTACACAGAGAAACCCTGTCTCAAAGAACCCTGTCCATACCTGACAGCACACAAACCCTGTGTTTACCTTAAACTGCAGCATTTCGTCCTTGTGGTATGTCACTTTCAGTTGCAGTTGATTCACAGGTGTAGAGGGGAAGGCATTGCTATAAGAAGAAGCCTTCACGGTGATGTCAGCTGTGGCTCCGTGTGAGTCATACTGAATGTTGCTGACTGAGTGCAGCTCATTAACAAGGTAGCAATAAGGGACCCCAGAAGTGTTAGATACCTGGGAAGAAAGTCAATATTCTAGATCAGCAGGGGATCCTGAATTATCAAATAGAAAGTGTTAGAAAGGGCAATTTAAATGAAGGTGTGTATGTGTGTGTGTGTCTGTGTGTGTGATTTTACACATACTATATCTTAATAGATTGTCTTCAAGAAATGTACTTACTAAAAATAACCCAGTCCTATCCCCAGTAATACTTCAATCTTCACCAGATTCCTTTCTCCCTATGAATTTGAGGCTATACAAAAGTATACCAATATGTCATGCTCATGAAACATTGAGTAGTATTCAGTACACACACACACACACACACACACACACACACACACACACTTCAGCTCCATTACCTCCCAGATACAGCCTCGAGCAGTGCAGCTTGCTTCAGAAGCCCCATGTTGATCTGGATAGCAATCTATCTTTTCCTCATCCCTAATGCTGAAATCCCACTCCACTGTATAAGATTCATTCAGGAGAAGTTGGATACCTGTAATAACTGCAACCTGTAGGGTGAACAAGGCACAAGAAATTTATCAATAAAAACGAAGCCCTCAACCTAGAACTGATCTTAATAGTTGCATGTAATTAAAATGGTATAAGAGAAAAAAAAAAAAAAAAAAAACTAAACAAAAATGGATAAAAGGAAAAAAATTAAAAAGCCCTTACACAATCTCAACAAGGCATATTACTGTCTTAAAGGAGGAGAGCTATGTATTAAGTGTGAGCCTATCAGCAACAATGGGGAAATGTCAGTCTACTATTCCATTAGTCTTTATTACGTGGTGTAATTATTGGGACAAATAACCGTTGTGTTCCTTTTCAATCCTTCCCTGACCTATATGTCCCTATTTATTTTGTCACAAATATCCTCTTCTGCTCTTCTAGAGTCTAGCCTTTCTTCTTGTGCTTCTCTCCCTGGAGCAGTGTGTCCCTGTTAGTGTGGGCACATAGAGAACATGTAGTGTCGAGCATAGTCCCAGGTTCCTGTGACGGTTAAAGTTGTCAACTTCCCCTACATGGGAATCACCTGGAACCTGGGTCTAGGACCATGCGAGTGGGAGGTTATCTTCATTGCATTGAGGAGGGAGCATCTGTCCAGTGTGAGTGGTGTTATTCCTGTCTTGGATCCTGGGATGAGTAACAATATACATTCGTTGCTTTCTGCTTTTTGAGAGATTGTGATGTAACCAATTTTTTTTTTTTTTTTTGGTTTTTCGAGACAGGGTTTCTCTGTGTAGCCCTGGCTGTCCTGGAACTCACTCTGTAGACCAGGCTGGCCTCAAACTCAGAAATCCGCGTGCCTCTGCCTCCCAAATGCTGGGATTAAAGGCCTGCGCCACCACCGCCCAGCGTAACCAAATAATTTAAGCTCCTGACATCTTGGTTTTCCCACCATGATGGACCAAATCTTTTTTTTAAAAAATTTAATTATCTATTTTATATATATGAGTACACTGTTGTTGTCTTCAGACACACCTGAAGAGGGCATCTGGTTCCATTGCAAATGATTGAGAACTACCATGTGGTTGTTGGGAATTGAACTCAGAACCTTTGGAAAAGCAGACAGGGCTCTTAACTGCTGAGCCATCTCTTTATCCCCCAATGGACCAGACCTTTAAAATCATGAGCCAGAACAAGATTTCCTTCTCTACTTGCCTTTGCCATTGCATGTTATCAAAAAAAAAAAAAAAAAAGGCAGCTCCCATTCTTATATTTCTATGAGATATTAGCCGAACTAAGTGAATTTGTTGAATATCAATTTAACCAATTGTAAAACTAGTGAGTTGGGAGGGGGAATTACATTTCTTTTCATACCTAACACTAATCTAAGATCATCTGCTTAAACCTTGAAATATTCTAATAGTCTACTTATCAAATTAAATATGAAATGTTTTCTGTAATCTTTTTTAAAATATCTGACTCTTATTTAAAACCTTTTCATTTTTTTTTAAGGAGGCAAGGTGACATTTTAAGAACTATCCTGATTCTCTTCATCTCCTCCTGATCCACTACTTTTCCATCTCACCAATTCTAACTATCCACTACCATTTCCAACAAGGTTCAAATACTATTTTAAGAGTCTTTGAAAATTAAATCAAGTACGACTTTTGTAGTTCACCACCTTAGACCCTACAAAATCTGACCACATGTTTCCTCTGGAATAAACTGATGTCCACTTAAAACTAAATGTTACTGATACTACATCCACAGGATTTTCAGGGTGATAATATGAGGCTATTCTCTGTTCTTGGACTGGCCTATTCTGATATCTCAACTTGAATGGGTTTACTTTCCTTTTATGGCAAAATGAGCCCATTGTGGAACATAATTCCTGATTTGTTACTCACAAAACACATGTCCTTCTGTAGTATTTCATTTTAGAATAGCAAAGCTCTCGGGTAAAAAGTACATTTTCATCTGTATTTTAGCTGTGGCTTTGAAAAGTTCACATCAACTTCACCATCAGCACCTGGGCAAGTGTTTCCTTCTCCCTTCTCTATCAGCTTTACCTCTGCCATTTTCTTTTTATTATCTTTCCTTTTTGCTTATTTTGTTTCCCCCTTTCTCTCTCTTAGTGTTGGAGTTAGAATCTTGATACAGAAGAAAGAAAGGGGTGAAAGCATTAAAACTTAAAATAAAATAACTTCACATATTAGGCCTCAGCACTGGCCATTAGCTCTCGGATCTGCATTCATTTAACCTGACCTCTTCTTTCCTACCTGTGCTATTCATGTTCATGTGTGAATATGTACATATATAACACACACACAAATATGTATGTGTGTCTGCATGTCTGTGTGTCTGTGTATGTATGTACGTGTGTTGGTTAAGGTTGTATCACTTCCCAGTGAAAAGTTATCTTGTTATCATCAAATCCAATACATAACAACCATTTGGGTAGGATTTTCAAATACTTTTGTCTTAAATATGTCATTAAATGTATATGTGTTTTGGAGTGTGTATGTGTGTGTATGTGTGTGTATGTATATATTACATATTAGATATTAGATATTACATATTATTACATATTACATATTATATATGTATGACTTTTACATGTGAGATATATATGTGGCTTATTTGTATGTGTATTATCTACATGCATATTATATATGTATGTGATCATAATAAAGTTTGTAAGAGAGCAGAACTCTTGAGAGACAGTAATAACAAAACAAAATCAAAAACATCTGCCCTTATCATCCTTGCCCCAGCAGCTCCCTGACTCATTTTACCTCAGACATGTCACTACATGTCCCACATGTCACCACAGTTCCTGACAGTCTGACTTATCCATCGGAGGTGCAGTTATCCTTTGAGAACCACAGCGACTTTCACAAAAAGAATCACCATAAAGCCAATTTTAAAAACCTCAACAAAATAGAGACTTACCTTCATGTTTGGATCATAACTGACTTGAGGAGACATCTGAGTTACCATCCCATTGTGTTTTACTGTAACATTGTAAAGGGCTTGTGTTCCAAAAATTTTAATCTCCTGAAATGCTAAGTTGTCGGGGTCCATGTAAGTTGACTCTAAAGTGCTCACATCCAAGCGGTTCTGAAATACATCAAGCATCGTTGTGCACACATGAATGAACTGAGGTTCTGTAGGCCCTCAAATGCCAAATCCTAGAGCAGACGTTCAGCTGCTGGGAAAGCCTCTGAGTAGAGAGCATTGACTAACATATACTTAGGAGAAAAAATGAGGACATGCAGACAGACCTTTTACTTAACTATATAAAGACACTGGTGGCATAAAACCACTTCAATTAGAAAATACTACTTGCTTTGATGTGTGAGTATTATTGCCTCCTTTTGATAGCATGAGTAATGAAATTACTGGGAATTAAGTCATAAACAGGAATGTGTATACTTATAGCCATTGCAGTAAATGTAGTCACACACATACACATGCCAATAAATGCTAACGGCCAGATAAAAGCCTACACTTCAAATTCCTGAAAACTTTCTACTTACTTGAGTGACCGAAAAGTTACACAGAATGTTATTGGTTGTGAGATCTGAAAACAAAAGAGAGATGAGTCAGACTAGCATGGCCACCACAGAAGGCCAAATTTATGTCCTTCCCTTAAAGCTGAGAGTTGATTTCAAAAACCGAAGAAGGATGTCTTTTATGACAGATGAATCTAGTAATACCACCTCTTCATTCATTCATCAATCAGTGAAAACAAGTTATTCGCATTTCCTGCCTACTGGCAACAATGCCACAATGAACACAGAGCCTGGATTCTCTTTGGTAAACTCATTTCATAGACACACATATGTGTGTGTTGAGAAGTTGAATGATTATATCATAAAGTCATTTTATTTTCAACTTTTTTTCTAATGACTAGACCAACTTCTATTTCTACCAAAGGATATCAGTGGGCCCTCTGGGCTTCTGCATCTGCACTAATTCTTGTTACAGTTAATTATTTCATACTGGTCATCCTGCAAGATGTGGGGGTGATACCTCATTATCAAATTTATTTAAATCTGAATTTATTGCTAGTGCTCACCATTTTCTCATGTATCTGTAGAGTTTGTGTGTGTATTCTCTGAAAGAATATCTATTGAGACATTTTTCCTATTTTAAAATTACATTATGTTTCCCCTTTTTCAATTTTTAAGAGTATTTCTTATATCTTCACATTGACTTTTTTGTCAAATGCATAATTTGCCCCATTTTTCTCCTGCTTTGTAAGCTGCCTTTGAAAACCATCAGTTTTTCTTTTTCTATATAGAAGACTTCAAGGTTTATATAGTAGTTTCTGTCCTTGGCTTTGCCTATGAAGACCAGTGATAAAAAATATTTTCCCTACTGTTTTCCTAGAAGACTTATTTATGCTCAGTGCTTAACTTGAAATCTTGCATACATTCTACAGTAGTGAAGATATGGACAGTACCTAGAAGTCCATGGGAAGATGGTGGGAAAATAAATCATGGAACATGTACAACACAGAGTCTTCAGCTAATGGGACCATAGGAATGCTGTACCATGTGACCTTGCATAAGCCTAAGGCACGCCATATCAAATGAAGGGAGCTAGGCACAAAGAGAAGTACTTAGCCACCATATTAATATGTGATTTGAAAAATTTTAAAACAAAGCATGGAACTGTTGTTGCTAAGGGGCAGGGGAGTAGAAAAGTCACTTGATGGGCAGAGACATTGAGTTATATGAGCATGTTCTGGGAATAAAATGTGTGGCATGGGCGAAACTGGATGTCTTCATTCTTGATCATGTTGATGGTAATCAGTAAATGATTAATATGTTGAAGACATTTGTAGAGAGAATATCTTATGTCTGTATGGATGTGGCACCTGTCAATAATAAATATGATGACCTGTGGCTTAGGCAGGAAGTAGGAGGTAGAACATCCTGGAGGAGAGAGAATTCTGGGATAAAGCTAGGCAGGAGATTCAACTGTGAAGATGTGATGAAAAAATAAATTGAAGCCGGGTGGTGGTGGCGCACGCCTTTAATCCCAGCACTTGGGAAGCAGAGACAGGTGGATTTCTGAGTTCGAGGCCAGCCTGGTCTACAGAGTGAGTTCCAGGACAGCCAGGGCTACACAGAGAAACCCTGTCTCAAAAAAAAAAAAAACAAACAAAAAAAAATTAAAAAAAAAAATAAAAAATAAATTGAGCGCATGGTACCTAAGCACAGGTAACCAGCCATGTGGCATAATATAGGTTAAAATAAATGATTTTTCTTAAGTTATGATTTAGCTGGAGAAAAGCTAAGCCATGTGACCAAGGTATTTGTGAATATAGTTTGAGTCTGAGTCTTATTTCTGCGAGCATGGGCTGAGAGGAAGAACCAGACCTAACTTCTTCAGATGTTGAGTATGTTCAAATTTTTTCAATCCATTATTTCAAATAAAGCTAAGATTTTAAAAACTGTATCTTGAGAATGACAAAATTATGAGTGAAGTATACAAGTTTAAGCAACGGTTTTTTTTTTTTCCATGCTAGTTTCACCCTTCAAAAAGCTCACCAAATGTTTCCATAGCATGTGTTCTGTGGGAATCTATTTCCTAAGCTAGAGTCACAAGATCAATATTGCACAGCAACTGATTATATTAAAGGACTGATTGACACATACATAGGCAGTAAGATGTGTATGCTTATCACCAATGTTAGTCACTCAGGATTTGGGGATAATATACATTTCAGAGCATATGAACTAAAGCACCAGTCATGAAAACTTATGTGTCCCTTAATGGTCTGTTAAAAAAATGAGTCAAGCCAACAAAAGAATTTGGGAGGTATGTTCTCCTTCCATGTATGGTTCATCTATCATGGCCTCTGGACAGTATAACCAGAAGCAATTTTTTTCTGGGTTACTGCTGCTAGGATACCTGGTGAGATTTCACCCTCAGGTGGATGACCAGCAGAAAGAAAGGGACAGAGTCTGATGCAGATCTTCAATGGTCACACCCTCTCAAGACACTCACCCTTTGACTGCCCATCATCCCAGAACAGCTCTCCTCTTGCTTCTTTGTTCTCATCCAGAGCAATGAGAAGACCAAGAGGATTCTTCCGACTGTGGGGAACAGATTCACATAAGACACAAATTCTTAGGGCTCAAAGGATTTTACCAAACATTTGCATCAAATTTCAACTCAAAAAGAGTCAACCACACATGACTCTTGATTTAGAGATGGAAGGAGAATAGCATAAGTGTCTTCCTCCAACAATAATTTTATTATAATCCAATAATAATTTTTATTATAATACAAAATAAAGTATTTTAAACATCTATGAAGGACTTAAGCATGTAACCCTCAGAGTTTCTGAACCACCACCATAATTAACATTAAAACTGCAGCTCTATTCACAAAATGGTTCATTAAGAGAGAAACAAAATCCTACACAATGTTGCTACAATCCTGGGCGTTTTTGACATCGTATTCCAGAAGAATCTCAGTGATTTGAAAGTTAAATCTATAAGTGTCAATGATGAGAAATGAATAATCAAAAAAGTAGAGGCAAATAGACTAGTGATATGCTGAGACCACTCGGTGCTAAATCACCTGTCTATCTAGTATGTTCTTCACCCTGGTCCTTAGGCCAAGTTTACTAAAAGCATAAACTCAAGTGCTGTAAAACAAATGACTGTACTGGAAAGTAGCATTTGGGGGGGGGGCATTAAAAGCCACCTTTATTATTAACATATTGAAAAAGATAGGGTTGTCAAAGTCAGCTTAGAATCACATTTTCATAGACAAGGGTTATTCTTGGAGGGTTCAGACTTTTAACTAGGGAGGCACGAGAGTTTAAATGTTTGAATCAGAAATTCAGTATCAGTGCATAAATTGATTTGAAACTGGTTATTTGATAGAGAGAGTGGGAGGGTGGAGGGAGAAGAGTAATGATATTTAATCATTTTTTTTCATAACAGGGACTAAGTTGAAAGACTAAGGAAGTGAGGGAGGTTCAAAAGGCAGTTTTTAAGCCCCCTAAGAAGTCCCTCTCTGTTGAAATCCACTGGAATTAAACTTTTAAACATATGAGGATTCCGATAAGTAATTCTTTCATAGAGATAGAATTATAATTGTGTAATTGAATATGAGAAAAAGTTAGTGGCTCAGGAAAAGTGGGAGAGATAAGTTTATGTTGTTAAAATCCAATTACAAATTTTAAAAGGTGCTCAGATATTGATCAGAAGCAGGAAACTGGGTTTGTAGGAGCATAGTTAACTTAACCCAAGTCTAGGGCAGAGATGGTGTGAGGTATGAGCAAACAACTACTGATATGTCATCAGGCCACATCAGGTAGGAAGAGTACTGAGTAAGATTGCACAGAATTGAGCCTTCTCAAGTCATGAGACTTACAATGTGAAAATGGAGGCAGCCCTGAGAGAGCCAGGGATACTGACCACCCCAATTGTCAATTTATCCTCAAAGTTAAAGTGAGTAAGGAGAAAAAGGAAACTCTTTCAAAGTCCAGCAGAATGGTTCTCTGTCAAGATCATGTAAGGTAGAGACATGGCAGAAATTCAAGAGCAGAGTATAGTGACACCACACACACAGACACATAAACCCACAACATAAACCTGATGGAGGAAATAGATAAAATACAAAACTGATACTGGAGAGATGACTGACTCTCATGACAAAAGACTAAGCTCAGAGGTGTGCAAAGCATAACCACATTCTCCTTATTCACCTTAAGTGAGTGTTCAGGGCAGGTCGTTGCCATGGCAGGATGTAACCCCCTCGGACATGAAGATTGATGTGCTCAAGAGGGGCTGGTAAGGTCTTCCACTCTCCTGTAGAATTGATACTTGCACCCTGGTGTCAAAAGGAGGAGACATGATGAGGTAAGCACACACTTCTCCCTGAGCAACATATCCCACCCACCTCCCTAAGCCTGCTGCTAGGACATCATCATCATCCATCCATCCACCCATCCATCCATCCATCCATCCTTCCATCCATCGCAAACCTCGTTTCCACCTTTGGTCATTCAATTGCTCCTGCATGAAGCCTGGATGTGCGTCTCCATGTCTCCAGGGGAGTCTCTGCTCTTTGCAGGATCTCATATAGACCTCCCCAGTACCCTCACTATACACTCTGTTTCTAAGGCATGGTGGTACTGGACAGTATCTGCATTTATTTCTTGTTGACTGGGGATCTGCTGTCCCTTCTTCTACCCCCCAAAGCTCCTAATACTTTTGATATATGCTCCATTGCAAAAATCAGTGTGAGAAGACTTATTTACGTATTAGTGGCTTGAGTTGAATTTTTCTGTCTTACATTTAACACCTTTACCTGACCTTATGTGTAAAAGGTGCTCACTCATCTGAGTCATAACTTAAAATTCGTTCACTTTTCTCAGCCACAGCAGGGCTTCATAATGCAGGTACGTTTTTGAATTTTTTCTTTTATTGAAAATAGATTTTTTTCATACAATATATTCTAATTACATTTTCTCCTCTCTCTCTACTCCTCCAAGTTCCTCCCCACCTCCCCTCCTATTCAGATTCATCACTTTTTGTCTCTCCTTACAAAAAAAGGCATCTAAGTGATTATAATATAATATAGCAAAACCAAGCAGATTAGGATTGGACAAAACAAACAAGCAGGAGGAAGAGCCCAAGAAGAGGCAGAAGAAACAGATATAGATGAAATGTCTCACTCATTCATACATTCAAGAATACCATAAAAACAGAAAAATCAGAAGCCATAATTTATGTCCAAAAGCTATAGGATAATACATACATACATACATACATACATACATACACACATACATACATATATACATACACACATACATACATACATACATATATACATACACACATACATACATATATACATACATATATACATACATACATACATATATACATACATATATACATACACACATACATACATACATACATATATACATACATATATACATACACACATACATACATACATACATATATACATACATATATACATACACACACACATACATACATACATACATACATAATACAAGTAAATGTAAGAAAATAAAATAAGAAACCTGAAATGACATTATGAGACAAGGAACCTGCAATGATGCTGTTGGGTCCATTTTTTTGTGGGCCATTTACTGCTGAGCATGCAGCCTCCCCTGAAGAGTAATTTGTTTCCCTAGTAAGCCTCCCTTGGAGAAAACTACTTTTTCATTTGAAATCAGTTAACAAAGATAGCTTCTGAGTTAGGAATTAGGGCATATGTCCACTGATGCTTTCAGCTCTAATATACATTGGTAAGTGCAGGCACCATTAACAATTAGCTTAGAAAGTTCTTTTTCATTGTGCTGTTTTATAATGTGTGTGTGTGTGTGTGTGTGTGTGTGTGTGTGTACATGTGTCAGTGTGTGAATATGTGTGTTGTAAATATGTGCTCATATGTGTACACATATGTATATGGCTATGTATCAGTGGTTCTCAACCTTCCTGATGCTTCGACTCTTTAATACAGTTCCTCGTGATATGGTGAGCTCCAGCTATAAAATTATTTTTTGTTGTTATTTTATAACTATAATTCTGCCACTGTTGTAAATCATAAGGTAAGTATCTGTGTTTTCTGATGGTCTTAAGTGGTCCCGGTGAAAGCGTTGTTTGACCCCGCCCTCCTAAAGGGGTATTGACCTGCAGGTTGTAAACTGCTATTGTATAGTGTCAGAAGCCATCTAGGAAAGGATAAATGTATGCAAGTACATTTTCTGGAGATGGCCCCAATGTTTTGTAAAGGTGTAATGGGTAAGCTCGAAGAATACAAGATCTGTAGACACTTCATCCCAGGATTGCTTCTTGCTGCTGATATGCCTTTCCTGTCACTATCACATAGCCTAATTATTCCTGAGCATCAGCCCATCCTATTGGGTAGATTTTCTGTAGATGAATATGAAGATGTACTCTCATGTAGTAACACTGTGTAGGCAAATTGATGCTTTTATAATCCCTAATCAAGATTTTACAAAATTCATAAATTTATACAAGTAATTTTGAGCCCTCTAAATGCTGCAAATAAAGTTCTGGAAATCTTCATCTGTCACAGGCTAATTGCACTAGAAATAAGAAAGCAGGCTTGAGATAAATTTACAATAAGGAAAAATATTCCTTCTAGGTTACCTGTGAGACTACTATCTGGTAACTAAAAGTCACAATAAAAGTGCAAGGACAAAAAAAGTAAAATATTGACTGGTTTATCTACACAAAACTTTAAAATAATAAGACACCAGGCAGATGATTTGTCTATTGACAAGACCTGCTGACTTGTGACATAAAAAATTACTGCTTTGTAGAATAAGAACTGGAAAACTCAGCTCCGTCAAAAAAATGCAGTTGACAACTTGAGTCAACACTTTTCTTGGGGCAGAATGGAAGAGTCCAAGAAGGTAGATATTGATTCATTCTCCATAAATGTTCTTTTTACAGTAAATTTATCCTAGAGTTATTTTGTTTGTTTGTTTTCCTTCTTTTGGACCTTGGTCAATAACTGCCAGGGTATTTTGCTCTGTGTTTCTTTAGGTAGCTGCACATGGTCCAGTAAAATGATGCTGCTGTCAAGTGTGCAAACACTGACATATGATGGTCTGACTACATCACAGGGTTGGAGCAGCCTCTTGGTTTTTCCTCTTCCTATTTTTAAACCTATAAAGTCACCTTCTTTTTAAGTCTTCAATGATGAGAGCAATATTAAGAAGACATTGCCATCTAATTTTTAATCTTAAAATAAAAAGTTGCTATGTTCAGTAGAATGGCTGATGCTATTGTTTAGCTTTCCTTCTAAAGTGGACATTGGCTTGGAATGTTCTCAGTTTTGCATGTGCAGCAGCAGAAGATAACCCCACATTCTACATTGCTACTGTTTTGTATGAAATAAATTGGTAAAGATTGACACCAAAAAAAAAGTTACTGCTTTAAACGTATACTGCTATAAACTTATGGGTTTAAAAGATAGATAATGGATATTCTGTCAAGTACCAGTCTTAGTTGAAAGACATGAGAACATTTCTGCTGTAACTCTCTGTCATTTTCCTAAACTATTGTCTTGAACTTGCTATGAACTTATGGAACATAAAGATGCTTTAGAAACCATGTGATCAATTACCCTGAGAAAATATAAGATCTAAGAATGACAATAAAATGACGGTGCTGCTTTCCTCAGCTTCATCTAGAGTGGATGAGTGTTTTATTCTACAGGCAAGAATTTTCTCTCTTCCTTCTTTCCTTCTTTCTTTCTCTCCTTTTATTTCTGATTCACAAAGACTTAAATAGCTCCAAGCCTCTTGCCTAGCCAGTGAGAGGGCCTGTGAGTCAGGGAGAAAAGATGCCCAGCAACTAAAACTTTTTTACTTAATCCCCTGCTACTAACAGCAGGAGTTAATTGCCAGAAACCAGTGGTATTTAGCCACAGAATAATAAGAAACCAGCGGCTTTTAGCCACAAAAAGATCATCAGTCTTTGGTCTTTACCCAGTGGTGTGTCCCACCTCAGTAACAGTACCCCTAAATGCTGGGGCTAGATTCAGCATTATATGAATGTTTATATGAGCATTAGTGTGTCTGTATGTTTGAGATCATGTGTCTGTGTGTGTTTGTATGTGTATATGTGTTCATATGTGTATACATGGCTGTATGTAAATTTTATATGTAAATCAATCTCTCTCTCTTTCTCTCTCTCCTTCCCTCCCTCTGTGTGTGTGTGTGTGTGTGTGTGTGTGTGTGTGTGTGTGTGTGCGCGCGCACATGCACGCGCAGGCCTGACTGCTCTAGTCATCATCCTCTCCATCTTGTTTGTTTGTTTGGTTGGTTAGTTGGTTGTTTTGAGACAAGGTCTTTCACTGAACTTGGAGATACTGAATGGCTAGACTGGCTAAATCCTCTTATCTCTCCCTCTGTATCAATAAGACAAGTTATATGATAAATGTCCTGACCTACAGCTTTCTGCAAAAGCTGTGCAGCTTTTTGTACAGCTATAGGACTTTAAAAAGTTCATGTATGTTTTCACAGTGCAACATGTCATTTGAGACAACTTGAACTCTTGATCCCTGGCCATGGCCACCCATACTTGGTCCCAAATACAGGACTTCATATTCCGTTTTGAAGCAATGTCTGTGTTTTTCATTGACAGTACCATATCTCACCTGTTTTAGCTAATCAGATGGAGCAATTCTTTGCCTCTGTGCAATAGCAGCAGACACTTAGAAATACAGAAGGAAAAAGCTCTCTACAAGGACAAATTCATGTAAACAAAAATGCGATCGAACATCACACTGTTAAGTGCTTTCTGGTGTCAGAAAGAGAGATTTTATTGTTATCACCATGTAGCTGACAATGATGTAAGCAAAGATATGCTTACATCAAGCCAGGCACAAGATGACAAGATTACATGTTTCTTTATACCACTTCTCTAAAAGAGTGACTAGTTCTTGACTGATCTAAATAGGAAGTGAGAAAATTTAGCTCACAAGGGTTGAGTGACTCTTGCCAGACAACAGCAGATGACTTCCAGAGTCAGAATTTGTTACGTTGTCTCATGAGTCTGTCATAATCAAAGACATTGAACTCTAACACTGCTGGGTACATCAAGCCAGGCACAAGATGACAAGATTACATGTTTCTTTATACCACTTCTCTAAAAGAGTGACTAGTTCTTGACTGATCTAAATAGGAAGTGAGAAAATTTAGCTCACAAGGGTTGAGTGACTCTTGCCAGACAACAGCAGATGACTTCCAGAGTCAGAATTTGTTACGTTGTCTCATGAGTCTGTCATAATCAAAGACATTGAACTCTAACACTGCTGGGTTTTATAAACATTTAACAAACTTACCGTGTAATAGTCATACCAGAGGGCTGTGGGGAAATATGCACTGATGTTTCGGGCATTCTGAAATTAAACATAGACCAGGTTTGGGTATTGCCGTCTGAGACAGAGTAAGCAACTTGCAATGTACCCTTGCATAAAATAATAGAGCTGAAATTGAATACAGTAACCCCAACTTCCTAAATATCACTGATGCAGAGAACTCCCGTATTCTTCTCCAAATTCCAAGCATGGAAATGGCCCAGCAAAAACTAGAACCTTCACTGAAGCCCTTTGGGGAACAGGAACTCAAAGAAATGACCCCCTCATGATTGAAGACTTACCCAACCTTTCTCTCGGGACACAATACCCAAGGTTAGGTAAAAAAAAAAAAAAAAAAAAAAAAAAAAAAAAAAAAAAAAAAAAAAAAACTACAGGTTCAAAAGTATTTCAAGGTGGTTTAATTAGCTTTTCTGTTTAGTTAAATGCTTACCTAGATACAGAAAGTATAAATAAATGGCTCTTGCTGTATGTGCAATTACATAAAGATGCAAGAAAAGTACCACCCAGCCACAAGGTGGCATATAGTGCTGCAAGCAGTTCTAAGCACTTCGGCTAAACATGACAGAGGCTATAAAGAATCCTATAAAGGCTACTTCCCATAAGTGACTCTACATGTTTCATTTTAATAAGTGGGAAAATAATCATGCTTAAATAAACTATGGAACAATGCTCCCCTTGACTGATGTAGAAGAGGACTTGAGTGCAGAAAACTCAAGACACAGAATTCTACTCTGAAGAACATCTCACACCTCACTTCATTCACCATATTTCCTCAGCCTAGCAGTTGGAATCCCCCAGTTTCCAGAGGCCTTTATACTCACAAGCTCCAGCACAGGGCTGACTAGGAAGGCTGGACCCAGCAGGAACTGTTTGTCTATATTCCAGGTCTCCCGGTCTGACACAAACCTGGAAAGGAAATTGAAGGTGTCACAGTCAGACCTCAGTAGAAATTTGGCTTAATGCCCTGAAGAAATGCTCAAGTCAAAACCCATGTCAGAGACCCTTATGTGTTCTCTGCCTCCTGTGCTTTCTGTTCAGCTAATGAAGACTGCATACCCCATACCATCCCATTTGTTATGATTCTAGAACCTCAAATTTTGTTGAGAAATGTGTTTATGGACAAACTGTTTCTTCATCATGGCACATTTTCAATGCAAACATGGTTTTTGTTCTTAAGTCTTTATTAGAATACTCACGGAGGTAACCTGAACAAATAACGGACTAGAAATAGATAACAAAATAAAAGTAAAGGAGGTCATATAAAGAAAAATAATGATATAGAATGGCAGATCTTTTCTATTAATTTAAATTCAATAGCTGGCCTTTCATTCAAGACCTGTGGTGAGCAGCACACAGAAGCACTGATAAAGTATGAGCTCCACTAGAACATGACTGATGAAAGAGAGTCACAGCTTCAGAGTGAAAAAATTGTTTTTAATCAACCCCTACCAAGAGGTTAAACACATTGCCTATTAACAGAAATCTATCTCAACACTTACTCATGGAGAAGAGGCCGCACAACTGTGTTGCCCTCCTTGTGGGCCTTGTACATCAAGGTGTAGAGATACGGCAAGAGGGTGTATCTGGTCTCCAGCACACTTCTGGAAATATCCTCAAAGTTTTTATCCCAGGATACAGGGTCTTGTCTCTAAAGCAGAATGAGAAAAGTATTTAAGGCCCACCCAAGACACCTAAGAATCTAAGGTCATTGAAGACATATTTAAACTAAATATAACATCTATAAATTATATACTAAACAAAATTATAGATGGAACTCCTATATAATTTTTAATAAACTTGGAAACATTAGTAAATTTCTCTTTTAAAAACCACTACTACATTCTGTATGAGCTATAATGGAAATTAGTCCCTAAGCAAAAAAGAATAATCAAAATAATATTAAAGATGGTGGTTTACAGGAAAGGAATTAATGGATCTAAAGATGTACCCAGGTAACACAGACAGCAGGTATACGCTCAGAAACTGAGGTAGCATATATATTTCCATGACATAATATGGATTGGAAAGTTGATATAGTACCTTGGTCCCAATGGTGTTGTGGTTCCTGGAGAAGGGATAAAAGGCACCCAGCTGCATCCAGCGAACACACATCTCATACTGAGCATCTTGAAAGAACCCACAGATGTCTGACCCGGTCTGAAATAACATGGAACAAAGTAAGTTCTTGTTTTCTAAGAGACACTGCCATCTTCCTAGGGAGGAGGAGCGTGTAAAACACACTTACATAGGATATGCCAAAGAGGCTGAACTCCATCATGCCTGCAATGAGAGATGCAGCAGAGTCAGAACAGGAATTCTCTGCCTCCTCTTCCACCTTCACCAAGGATCTTCCTCCCAACCCTGCCTGCAGAAGCCCCTGGGCACAGCCCACACACCAATGATGGATTTCCCCAGCTGGTCCCAGGCAGCTGTGTTGTCTCCCAGCCAATGTCCTCCCCAGCGTCCAGAAGAGGGGAATGTGGAGCGGGTGATGATGATCCCTCTCTCTCCTGTCACCTCCTGCACAGCTCTGGTTGAGGAAACAAGGAGAAAACTTGATGACAGGGCAGGAGAAGATTGGACATAGAGCTTCCTCCCCAGAATCCTTGCACTTAAAATATCTTGAAAAAATCTTTTCTGTATGACAAGGAATATAGAAATATGACCCATTAGAGGAGGACTGGCTACCTGATAGGGATAAAAATAGCAGTAAGGACTCTTTAAACAGTTCCTTTCAAACTATTTTATCATGTGACAAAGTCATTCACTCGCCCCCAAGTACTAAGCAGTTACAGGATCTGGCTATTTATTCTCCCATATTTGACTACTGATATTTGAGGAAGAATACAGTAAAGCCTATCAAGATTTACCTTAAGACACTTATTTTTCTTTTGGCTTACATTGTGAGTATGCTAGCTACTTGAACAAAAGGCCCATTGACTATCCCATATGGGTGGTCAAAGACAAACAACCACCTAAAGAGATAAAGACTCACTTTCTACATAAAGAAGAAAGGTTTCTGGCACTCAGTTACCTGTTTTTCTCTTTTAACCAGTGATACCACATTATTGACTACACTACACAATGACTTACATTGTACCTATGGGGATGCTCAAGAGAACTATTGATTTCCTCACAGGGATGTCTCCATAACTCCAAAGATGTTGCTTAACAAATAAGAATTGCTCCATGATTTTTACAATTACAGTATATTTACCCTTAGAGTGGGAAACAAATGAAAATGTAGAGACACTACAACCCCCATCACAGAAGTAGGGCCAACAGGAGAAAGCAGAGTCACTCACTCGTAGGTGGGTCTGGTCTGGGACCACCCATACAGGCTGTGCACATCATAGTGCCGCACCCGGGAACCATCTGGAAGGATCTGCTCACTCTCCATGCACAGGGTCTTGCTGCTCAGGCCTCTGTCCCTGCCTTCCAAATCTAAGAAAAGATTTAAGACAGTGAAAGACAGTTATTATTCTTCTCACTCATGACCTCTTATTAGTAAAACTGATCTGTAGAACTTAAGATGAATTTGATTTCCAACTGGGCACCCTCTCCTGACTATGATCAACTCAGGACAGTGCTCTGAGCTGAGGTACAAGAAGCATTCAAGTGCTATCAATTGCTGGTTTTCCTAATAAGGTAAAGGAAGTTTAAAAACAGAGTTTTCATTCATTTGAGTAAGCTTCGGCCACAATGGCAAATACAAACCATTTATTATTGTTAACACACTACAATGCAGCTTGTGATATTATATGCCTCTTTATATACACTCGACTGTAAAAAACTGATATGTAGAAAAATTGTGTAAGTTTTCTTATACCTCAAAGAAACTAAAATTTGGGGAACTGCCATAAACACAAATAAAAGCAAAGGGTCAACTGACTACACGACAAAGGGAAGCATTTTTTTCCTAACCATTGGTTACAAAGAAAATACAGGTAGACGCATTATCATAGAGTAGATAACTAAGACATCTTACAGTGAGAAGAAGCCTTTGAAGACATTACTACAGTTGAGAACCATCTAGAAAAATTTGAGAAATTTGCCCAATATCTCCTGGGTCTTTCCACACAGAATTAGGTAAAGTACTTCCTATACTTAAGTTGAGACACATTAATTCACAGTGCCTATGAGAATGTACCCTTGGTGCCAGGTAACCCTTACTGGTCAGGGTAACCATTGCTTGCTTGGCTTATGCACAGAGGACAGTGAAGATCAATTTTATATACAATATGAGCACAGCATCATGTTATTATGTAGAAATGAATCTGTCTGTATATATTTGATGAGACCGTCACACACTGCCAAAATGTGCTAGCCTAAGAAGGAAAGGTTGAGTGTGGGGAAGTTAGTTTCCTGACTTCCCAGAAATCCTGTCTTCTTCATAAAGTACAACTGATCTTCAGCTCCTGTCTCTCCTCAATACCATTTGTAATGACAGGCAATATTTACTTCACATAATGTCCCCTAAAAGGAAGAGGAGGAACGCGTTCCTTACGTGGCATGTAGGGAGGACGATTCAGAGTAGTGTCCCTGCAGCCTGAAGGAACTGCCCCATTCACAAAGCTGGAGGGTTCATTCATATCCTACGAATGTCAGAAACATTGTTTCCATTTAAATACAATCACAGCATATAAATTCAGAGTCAAGGAAATGGCAAAGAGAGTATTAAACACCCAGTAAGCTTTGGCTATCTGCATAGGGAAAATCATCAAATGCTGGGGGATCTAGCTATAAAGAAAGAGGAATCTCTGTAGGAAAAGTCCGCCTGAGGCAGAAAATTTCCAAGGATTTTATGTGAGGTCTTAGAACAGGAGCTTCAGGTAAAAGGCCATCTGTGGAGAGGATCCAGGCAGCTCCACACCTGGTTAGAGGGAGTGCAGTGGGACATATCCAAAGCCTGGGGTGAGTATTATTCTGTTAATATATTAAGAAACACAAAGTAAATGGACTGGAGAGATCTCTCAGTGATGAAAAGCACTTGTTGCTTTTGTGGGGTTCCCAGTACCAACATGATGGCTCACAACCATCTATAACTTCAGTCCCTGTTTGAGATATTACACCTTCATAAACACTAAGCACACACATAATGTACATACATGTGTATATTACATGTAAGCAAAACAGTATATACATGATATGCAGACATACACATGGGCAAAATATTCATACAAATGAAATAATTAAAAATCATTTAAGAAAATTAAAAGAGATTTATTGAAATCTTTTAAAAAAAATAAACAAACACAACTCTCCTACACTTCATCCAAGTAAGCACACACACGCACGCGCACACACACACACACTTTCACAGGCAAACCCGCACACATACACACTTACAATCCACAGGCCATCAAACTTCAAGCTCTTTTCTGGTTCCTCTTTGTTTGTGTGCAGTTCTTGGATCTCCTGCTTCCACCACATAGCAGTTGAATTACGGAAAAAGTCTGGGAAGGCCACATAAGCTCGGTATTGCTATAAAATAACAAAACTTGGTTGTTTGTCATGAATGATTACATTAGCCAACAGAATACGCTTAATGTGATCGTGGCTCATGCAGTCTTATACCACATGGTGATAGATAATGATAGTACAAACCAAGTCTATAACAGATATTTGGAACAACATTATCTTAGAAAAACATTTAAGATAAGAAAGCATAAAATACCATCTACTTAGAATCTGAAAAATATCCAGTGAAATTTCCCCTTACATCTCTATTTGGGTGGAAGTGATCAACACCCTATACTCACTAACTCATGCAATCCACCCACATCCTGATTGTCCATCCTTTCTTAAGGACTGATAAGTAAGGTAGAAGTCCTGTGAGACCTTAGCTAAAAGTCAGGTATCAGGTGACAGGTATCAGGCTGGTATCAGAAGACCACCCCACTGGAAGAGAAGCTAAAAAAGGTTGCATGTTGTGATTTTGCACCAACTAGTATGGCTCTCTGTGTGCTGTGATTTCCAAATCAGAGGAAGCCTTCAGTTACATGTAACCTATAGTGGGAGGAGTTAAGGCTTCCATTTTAGTTTATCTTTCTCTTTCCTAAAATTATAAAAACAGTGTCAACATCTTATATGAAAAGTGTGTTCAATGTATCACTCCTTAACTGCATTTTACAGGTTTTAGGAGCAAAGATCTTGTCTTATGTTTTCAAGTTGGACTTTACATTCTCGACTGTGTTTAACAGAATTAGAGAAAATAGTAGATAATCATTCACGCTCTGCCTGCTTGTAGATTTATGCCCCTCAGCAAGAGAAATGAGCCACAGAAATCTGTATGCTTCCCCTGCTATTTATTGTCAGACATTTTAGTTTGTGTGCCTTCTTTATGTCCTTCACAGAACTACAAGCATCAGGGAGCAAAAGAATGGCATGGCAGAGAGTAGCAGCAAGACTGGGCTGAGTCACTTCCTGGTGCTTACACAAACCAGCAAACAGTCTCTTGAGGAAGAACCTATACACCAAAAGAAAGCCCAGGAGAAGATGTTGAAGAACAGATCAGAAATAGTTCAGCATGCATTGCTGCTCCACACGAGAGGCAGAGTGAATCATTATGGTAATATATGGGACTTGTAGGATTTCTTTTAGTATAAAAATAGAAATAGATATCATGAAGTCCCTAACAAAGCAAATCTTGCCCAAAAACAGAGATCCAGCTTACATTAAACCAGAGACACGAGCTTTTGAAAAAGTTAGATGGAGTATCAGGATACACAGCATTACCAGCTACATCTGAGTGAGAACTGAATTTGCTATAGGATGTATCTATAAATTAAGCCAACCTTGCTTTACCATAAAATCACTTTTGTACTTCATATTATAGACAGAAACCACATATGCACCATTTTAACTACCTCAGCACACATACTACAGGCTATACTACTTTGTTTGCTCTGAGTTAACTTTTAACCTGTTGCACACATGGGAGGCTCAGCTGGGAGTGTGTGACCCCTGCCATACACAGAGAGGCAGTAATGAGGAATACAAGAGAAGCTGACTAGCTGAACTGTTGATCAGAGGCATAAGAGTTGATTTATGACTGCTTTGGTTCTGTTCCCTAAGGATATGTCTACTGGAGATGAGAAAAGAAGGTAGATTGTGTGGAGGTTAAGTTTCTGCATTTCTGGATCACCTGCCTTCTGAATAAAGTGCAGCTATTAAATGCAGACTTCCTGTATCTTCTCATTGGCATATCTGCTGATAGGCAACATGAACTCTAGCTTTCCAGTCTTACTTCTAGTCACTTTCCTGGAATAAGTGGAGGCCCAATTTCTTAAATGGCAACGGGGAAGACAGTTGAAAGTAGCATCATTGCAGCCCGAGGAGGCTGCCCATTCATAAAATCATTAAAGATAGAAACTACATGACCCATTCAATCGGACTTGGCATGTTCAGGTGTTCTCATTGGCTGCCTTGACCACCAATTGCAAGTTATGTTCTTTGACAACTGATGGAGAGACTAAGAAGCTGTGTGCTCTGTTTAAATCCTCACAAAGTAATAAATTATACATTGAAGATAGATGATGTGTGGATATAGATTTTATAAGTCAATAGATAGATAGATAGATAGATAGATAGATAGATAGACAGATAGATTCAACAGCCACAAGAGCCCTTTACCTCTACTTGAATGTTCCAGTCAAGAGAAGAGTTCACCACAATATCAGGGTAATCAGGCCAGACCTGTCAGGAAAAAAAAATGATCAATGAAAATATCTCAAGCTATTTCTCATACACTGAATTTCTTGAAACACTAGAAGCTAGCCCTTTGGTTATGAAATACTGAACCAAGCAAAAGTAGAGTCTATAAACCCCTTAACTGTTAACAATAATCATCAACTAGTGATTTTAAAATGAATAACAGAAACTCAGAGAGCAAAAGGAAGTAGTAAATATATATTTATAAACACACTAACAGGGTGTCTAGCCCAGGATGAAGATTGCTGGGTCAACACCTGGCTCATACCTTTCCCCAGACAATGTCTCCATTATTGGGATATCGGATGAAGACATCATTTGCCAAACCCCTAGTGAAGGCAGGATAGGACTGTGTTTCATTGCCTGAAATGGCTGGGTCCTGCAATCAGAGCACAAAGCAAGTGGGAAAACATAAGTTAGAACCAAAAAGGAATAGGGAAAAAAAGTAGAACTTTTGAGAGTGTCTCTGCTTCCTTCTAAATGATAGGCTTTCTGTAAAACCAATAAGTTCACTTTTTGTATGTCATTTCTTTACTAACAATGTGGGCAAACACACAGTATGAGGGACTCCCTGCACAACCCCACCCATTGTCCCATTCACAGCCACACATTCACACAGGACTAACCAGAATGAGGATGACCCGCATCCCATCGCCCTTCATGCGATTGATCAGGGCTGGAAGCCCGAAGAACTTGGGGCTGAGCTTGAAGTCCAGCTGTCTCTCCATGTAGTCAATGTCTGAGTACTGCACATCCTGGGATGACACAAGGAAGACTGGCTGATGGTGGAGCCAGTCCAGGCTCTAGCAATCAGCACTGCTTGTGCCTGGATATTTCAATCTATGGCATATTATGGCCTTGCATTTTGGGCTATTAATTGATTTTTTTAAAATTACACTCAAGCAAAAATAAATTCATTTCAATATAAACAAAAAATATAAGATAAGTATCAATGCCTATATTTAGGACTATTATTTTTTTAAAAAACAGATAAAACCACTGTAGAAAAAAGTCCTTTGACGTTCTCTAGGGGTGTGTCCTGAAATCAGTGATATTTGTTAATAGAAAATAATGTCAAATATTCAGTCCTAAGATAATATGAATCACAAGTCTACTAAAAAACAAAACAGTCATCACTGTAGAGGGCCCAGTGTTGGAGATGATCAAAGGTAGAAATCAGATAGAGATGTTCTATTATAACAGTGGTTCTCAACCTTCCTAATGCTGCAGCCCTTTAATATAGTTCTTCATGTTGTGGTGACCCCCAAACATATCATTATTTTCACTGTTACTTCATAACTGGAGTTTTGCCGCTGTTGTAAATCATAATGTAAATATCTATGTTTTCTAATGATACGAGGTGACCCCCATGAAAAGGTCCTTCAACCCCAAAGGGGTACAACACAACCGTTTGAGAACCACTGTATAATAGGAAGTATGCTGCACTAATACAATATTGAGCAATAAATACAACACAAGCACAAAGAGTCACAAGATGATTTCTGATTATTGGACCTCTGGTTTTGAAATGAATGTTATTGATTCTGTATGTAATTACATTGGAAACCCGATACAATATTCTATCATAGAGCAAACTAGAAGCTCAGAGCTCAGGGAGCATTGTGCTGTGCTGAACCCAAGAAAGCAATCCTTGTCTGGAATGAGCTCACTGGGTTTGGATTAGTGTTCTTAGTCAAACAAAACTAGAATGGGAGCAGTGTTTTATTATCATGTCAGTAAGGACACTATACTTAAATATCTTCAAGTCATTCCTTTAAAAGAAGCAGAGGAAACCTGATACGAGAGACAGCACAAACGAGCCAGTCTTAACTTCTCATTGTTAGTCTGAGACACCAGTGTTATGAGGATAATGATCTCCTCTGAATCACTGTAAAAGATCTAGGCTCAATGAGATATGACATGAGAAAGCACAATGTGCCACCTTAAAACCACACTTAAATCAGACAAATAAATCCCTAACAGATGCACGTACATATGGGATCTGCTTAGCCACCATCTCATCATACAAGTTGGAGATCTCAGTATCATTCTCATATCCATAGCGACACAGCTGGAATCCCAGGGACCAGTAAGGTACCATCACGGGACGACCAATCAACTAGAAAACAGACAGAATGTTAGAACTTTAGAGGAGAAGCTGGATGAAAGTTGGATATGAAATCAGAATAGTTTACCCAAATTTAGACAGCAAATTCAAATCCAGAGAGAAAGTACTGGGGTGGGGAGCAAGTCAGACCTCCCTGGACACACTGCAGAAAACTTCTAAAGGACATGTTTCAGGAATTCTGAAAAACCTGATTTTATTATTCATATTGAATATATATATATATATATATATATATATATATATATATATATGTGTGTGTGTGTGTGTGTGTGTGTATGTGTAGATTCATACATATATATTCATATTCAATATGTATTCATATATTATATATATATATAATATTTAGACATTAAAAACACAAACAGAGGAAAATAGCTAACTTAGAACATAGTCTCTAAGTCTTGCTGATTGTGTGTACTTGGACAGGTATGTGACATTTCTATGCTTGTACCTTTACCTGTAAATTAGAGCTAATAATAGGATTTATCTCAGATTTTGACTAAGTAAAAGTATGCATGACACACATCCATGTGCATTAAAATTAGATGCGGTAGATATTTCCTGCATGTGTGTTGATGTGGTAACTAACAGTGTTATTATTCCCTATGGCCATGACTCACACCAGCACTGCCAATACCACCATCATCTCTATCATCTACAATGTCATGATGTAATCTTTGCTGTCATAACTCCCATTGCTATCACAGACATAATCATCATCACCAACACCATTACTACCAAAACTATCATCACATCAAGCACTGCCATCACTAACATGAACCTGAATATTATACTCTATCCAATATCCACTCTACTACAACCCCTTTCATTATTGCATGTTCAGTTTACATCCCAACCATTTATTTTACCATAACAGTCATCATTCTCATGGTCACTTTAACCAATGATATTACCACTGTCTTTAATACCACCATCCCTCATCACACCATCAACATCACCACTACCATAGCTCTACTACACCATGGCTCCATCACACTCACATAGCTCCACACTATCCCCACAACTAGTTACCAAAAAGATTCTGCTACTCTGCAATAAGTGGAGAAAGCATAATTTTAATATTGGTAGGAATATATGTGATCTCCTTTATTCCATATTATATCTTCCTCTGAGAAAGAACAATAAATTCAGATACCACATGATAGTCACATTATATGGCCATCCTGTGCAGCAGGGTTGGAACACATTATGAGTGTATTACACACACAAACATATTTCATAAATAAATTTCTTCCTACCTCTGTGTATTGCTGAGTGACAATCTCTGGAGTTGGGCCCAAGAACACATAGAAGTCCAGAATGCCCCCTGTGGTTCGGTATGTCAGGGCAGGCAGAGGCTGGAAGGTCACATCTGAAAACAAAAGAAAATGACATCATGCTGAAACCCTGTATGTTGAGAGCATTGGCCTCGGAATCCCCTCCTTCTCTCTCTTCTATCATGACATACAGACAGCAGAGATTTTGAAGTAGGTCAACACAGTATTAAAGAAGTTAACTAAAAGCTATAGCTAGCTTCTACACTAGCTTCAGTGCATTGAGGTTTGGTCTTTTGCTATGTATTGTAATGCTAAATACTGGTCCCCAAGGTCTGGTTTCCCCTAAGGAGGAGAAGATCCTCACATATACCAGTGACGCTATGTAACTTTGCTCCTTAGTTTAAAACTAATGCTTGAATAAAGATACCTACAGCCTAAAGCTGAGCAGAAGAACGGTAGGGGTTGTTTCAGTTCCCAGGCTTGAGGTCTAAGGCAGAGACCACGAAGGGAGAGAGAGAAGGTGAAGAGAGGAGAGGATGTCATAGGGTAAAGGGTCATGATAACTGGCCATGAGAGCTGGCCAGTTGGAGTAAAAGCGGCCCAGGGTTATATCTGGCAAGTCACATCTCAGGATTATTTGGAGGGAAGTACACAAAATAACCACAAAGTGTTGATATTTGTTCAGCTTTAGTGTTGATTAAAGAATTATAAATATAAAATTACATTTATATATAAGATATATGAATATATTAATATAAATATATAGTAAATATAATATAGAGAATTATAAATATAAAAGTTTTGTGTCTTCTATCTGGGAACTGAAGAATCTAAGCTCGGGTAGAAACCCCTGATTGATATTAAATGTTTACTACAACAGCTTTGCAGATTAAAAGTTCAGCAAATTACATACAAATTATATATATATATATATAATTTGTATATATATATATAAAGGGTCAATAAGAAGGAAAACCGATACCACAAAAACTAATTTGGTCTCTAGACGGCTAAGTCAGAGAGATTCTAAAGAAATTGAGAAATGATTAGCACACAATAAGAGGACACAGGTGTCATCCTACCCATAGCATTGCTGTTCATCAAGAGGACTCCGTGAGCACTGCCATCCTCCTCCAGCCCCATGTAGTAAGGGTGGACACCATAGGAATTCTTCTTGTACTGAGAGTTAATGGGGAAAAAAAGATGTTAGGAGATTATGTGCATGAGAAAGAAACTCCACAAAAATTTGATTTCTAAGTTGAGTCGGCATCTTCTGTTAAGAACACTGGGAAAACATTATATCCATTTGCCTAAAAGTAGAAGAGAACAGTCAATAGACACATGCAAAGAAGAAGCACAACACACACAGAATGAATGGTGGAGACAGAACACGGACCACAAACACTTACCCCTGGAGGTTCATCCCTGGAAAACATGCCCCACGTGTGCCAGTTCAGGTCTATCTTGAAGGTTGTGTGCTCAGTTTCCCCAAAACCATAGATGTATGTGGAGGGCAGGCGTGTGGAGATGCGGATGAACATGTCACTGAAGGTGAAGCCAAGGACCTGAGAGTCCCAGCTGCAAAAAAGAAAGGAATATTTGCAAAAAAATAAAATCAGCTTCCTAGTGGTTTGCAACAGCTGGCTTTGTAAGGACCACATAGTTATTTATTTTCACCCATCAGTACTATAGTCCCATCCAAATAAAAGATGCAAAACTCATAGATTAAAATAACCACAATCATGCCTGCTAATGGTCTCAATCGCCCCTACTTTTTCTTCTTCACTGTATCATTATGTCCCTTTAGGGTTGTTCACAAGAACAACTCCACTCACTTTATCACCCTCCTACATCAAACTCCCCATGCCTTCAGGCCTTGACCCTTAATGATTCACTTTCTACATGTATCCAGGCCTGGGATATGAGCACCTCACACCACTTCACAGTCCTGCTCTCAGACTGCTCACTTCTCATGAGAGACTCCCATGGAGACTCCAGGGCTGTTCTTGTTCTAAAGCCCACTTAGCATCCGGGCTTTGTCTCCCTCCTTCATTCTCTTAGTTACATCACTGAAATCTCCTTATTGATAAATTCCTTCCAGCTCATGACTTATAGCATTCTATCACAAATTTTCCTTTTTCAAGACCTCTCTGTGGGACATCTAACCTAGGTTTTATTTCACACATCACCTCTTACTCAGACAGACAAACTCAGATCACAGCATCTGAATCAGTACATAGTGTGATTTCCCTTTTTTTCTAGCAAAGCAGGTGTCACTGTATCAAATTCCTCTTTATGAAGTAAGTTAAAATTTAGAAGGAATGGCACACAGGTCTAGAAACACAAATACAGAACAGCATCTAATACAGAAAAGGATTTAGGTAAATACTTGTTCAGTGAATACCCACAAACCTATAACTATGTCAGCAATCACTCTTAGAATATTAAAGATTTCTTCTAAGAGCAGAACACATTTCCTTATTGCCATAGTTAGATTGAGATACCCCCTCTCATAGTTTCAGACACTGTAGTACTCAGTTCTCAGTGAGTCACTATTTGTGGACTACTGAGAGATGTGACCTTACTGGAGAAAGTATGTTAGTGGAGAAAGTCTTTGAGAGTTCAAGACTCACACCATTCCCTGTTAGCTTTCTCTGTCCTGTTTGCAGTTCAAGATGTAAATTCTCAAATTTCCTGCTGCCATCACTTTCTACCTCCATTTCATCATCACTGAGTCTAACTCTCTGAAGCTAGGAACTCAAACTCTTTTAAAGGTTCTCTTCGTCATGGGTTTATCTGTTTTGTTTGTATGTTTTAACACAGCCATGGAAAGTAACTGATCCATCATGGATCTGAACATAGGCAGTGTGATGCTTTGAGCCAGATGTCTTCAAGGACAATGAACAAGTGAGGAATATTTAGAAGAACAGTAACACAGACTCAGACCAGGAACCACTTACATTACAGTGCCCGTACTCTTCCGGCGAATCTGAATCCCAAATGGATTCTCCTTGATGAGGACATCATACAGACGGCTTTCAGGGGTGCTTGATGGAGCACTAGGGATGTTCAGAGGGACTGGGACTTCATACCGACTATGGTAGGGATCATAGATCTAGGCCAGAGGAAAGCATTTTATATAAAGACCAGCATACGCCATTACTTTATGATGTTTTCCTAGCATGCTGACAGTGATAATAATTAACAATATTGCACCATACAATTCAAAATGTCATATGAATTTTGAATTACTACCTCACAAAATATTTGAGGATTGAAACACCAGATATCCTAAGTATACTGAACTGATCACTGCATAATATATATTGCTGTAAAAGCATGGCATCAATAGTGAAAATATTCAGAGTTACCAGTCATCTCAAAACAACACTTTGCACAAGCAGAGTAATCTAGAGATGAATAATTCAGCATACTTTTAGCATGTTGGACAGAGACTGGATCTTGTATATTTTATCTTCTGAAACTTCATAATCCAGGGCTTAATCAATCTACCAGTGTACAATGTCCAATTTAATAACTTGATTTGAGTCAAGTCTCATTATTATGGGTTCTAGAATACTTTATCCATTTCAACATTGTGGTTAACATGAAAGATTCATTCAGAAATTGGTGTGGGATTTCTAAACATATGGTTTACATTAAGTTATGTGAGTGTATAAATGTGTGGACATATAAATTATGCATTTAAAACAAATGAATGTTTTAGGATTTAAAAATGATTCTGAAATTTTAATATAAGCTGAGTAATTAAGAGTAAAAATTCAATTGTTGATATAATAGTAAATATCAGGAATAGGAACTGAATATGCCAAGATTATTGACATGAAAATCAGATGAATCCTTAAGATTAAGAAAGAAGACCTCACCATACCTGAAGAATATGAGCTAAAATAAATACTGTAAAAGGACATAGTAATTACAGGGAAATAAATGCTTAGAGGACACTAAGGTGATTTCCTGGAAGAATATCAGGATGAATCTTAAAAGCTTCTCACCAGGAAACCAAACACAAAAATGAGAGCAAACAGTTCAGTTCTGGTAAAGAAACAATAAACACCAAGACTCAGAGTGTTAAGGTGGGCTCAGAAAGACAAGCATGGTGGAGAGAGCTACCGTACAGGTAAATGGTTAGTGGGGAGAAGTTGATGCTGCACACCCAATCAGCTTCATTCTGATGAGGCTACACACATAAAACAAATCACAGTAGAAGACATAGAACTCAAGTTCAGATGGGGCTCAGATTCTCAGGGCTCCTTTAGGTGAGGGCTCTCTGCCTGGATCACTGACTTATATGCACCCAGCTGCATTGGATAACTCACTAAGTACCGGCCTGTGTGGGATTCCAATCCCACCATGGTGGAAGACAAATTCATGTCTAGGAGCAGCTCACAATTTAATAAGAAAACAAATAACAGGATAGCTAGTCAATCCCTACTTCCCTGGTTTAATTAAACCATGGAAGGAAAAGCAATCACTTTCATGAGTATTTCAAAGATGTCTCCAATTATTTTATTAAAAATCATACTTCTACACTTATATTGTCAATCACAAATCTGCCCAGTTTTCTCATTTCAGTTAACACCACTACCATCCATAAACACACATGAAATTTAGCAACATGCTAGTGATTTCTTGGGCATCTTCCATTTATTCAATAGGAATGATGGAGATGATCTCAAGGTCTCAAACACTCCCATTGTTCCCCATCTCCTTTCTTATTCCAGAACAAACTCAGCCATAACTGTCCTATCTTCCCACTAGCCTCATCTGCTTTCTCTCCATGTGTTCTCTCACAACCATTTCCCTTAAACCTCAATTTGAAATTAGGAGAGGTGTCTTTATTGCACCAGATATCTAACTGATCTCATTACTCAGATGATAGTCTACAGTGTTTTGCTATGAAAATGTAACTTTGGTCAGAATTTTGTAACACACAGTAGCGAAGAAAACTAGAACTGGAAATGTCCTGTCCATATTTGATAGCACACTCTGTGTTTACCTTAAACTGCAGCATTTCGTCCTTGTGGTACGTCACTTTCAGTTGCAGTTGATTCACAGGTGTAGAGGGGAAGGCATTGCTATAAGAAGAAGCCTTCAAGGTGATGTCAGCCGTGGCCCCGTGTGAGTCATACTGAATGTTGCTGACTGAGTACAGCTCATTAGCAAAGTAGCAATAAGGGACCCCAGAAGTGTTGGATACCTGGAAAGAAAGTCAGTATCCTATATCAGCAGGGATATGGAGTTATCAAATAGAGTTAGAAGAGACAAAATATGTGAAGAGAAAGCCATAGGTACATTCGTTCATATCAATTACATTTACATAAGCATGAATTTAAATTTCTGGTCTCAAAACAATATAGTAAATACATCTCACTCTTATCCATCTCACTCTTTAACCTAAATAATATTTATGTGGAGAGGTTCTGTAGATTTTTAATAAACCCATGGGTACAGGGCTGTGATAAATACATTGTAGATTGCATGTAAAGGGTTTTCAGTTTACATGAACATCTTCAACATGGTTACCTCCCAGATGCAGCCACGAGCAGTGCAGTTTGCCTCAGAAGCACCATGCTCATCTGGATAGCAATCTATCTTTTCCTCGTCCCTTGTGAGGATGTCCCACTCAACTGTATATGCTTCTCCCAGCATGAGATGGATATTTGTGATGGTGGCAACCTGAAAGAATGGAAATTTATCCTCAGTACAAAAGCCTTGAAAGATCTGAATCTTTTAACAGAAATTAAGTATAAATGTTATTTTTAGTCTATTATCATGCCCTGCTTTTAATAATTTAAACAACACACTACAACACATGAGGACACAAGTGTATATGTATATGTGCTTAGTGAGTAATCAGGGGAAAATGGAAATTATAACTATCCTATCAATAACTCCTATGCTTCATGATCGAAAGAGATAGATCAAGGAAGACTTGTTATGTTCAATCATTTTTTTCTTTCCTCCATGAACCACTATTCATTTTGTAAGAAATAAATTATGTTCATAATTTATTTATTCATAGTCTACCCAAAACATGATCCCCTTGGTGTGGCATTTCTACAAAATAGAGCAATATGAGTAACGTGTCTTGGATTGTGGGTCCAGTAGTAAACAATTACCTCAATTCCTTGTCTCAGATTTACCAATTAAGTGGAAGACTGGGCAGTGAGAAATATTATATAAGCTTCCATTTCTAACATCCTATTTCAAGTATGGAGTTCCAGACTGATAATGTAAGACTATAAGCCCTTTGATGCTGTTCTGATTCTCAGCAGTGCATTACCAAGACAAAAGCTCTCTAGGAAAACAAGGACCTTTCTACAACACATTACTACCCATCTTCTCTGCATAAAGTGCATTCTTCTTTCTTGGTATTTAAGGTTAAGTTACAGATTCTACCAATTAAAAAGCCAAAATTTTAATGATGCTAGGATAAGCCTGTCAAAAGGTTAATTTGAGTTCACTTGCTGGGCGAGGTACTCTATCTTTAGAGAAGGACCTGCATCTTCAACTTCACCTCTGCTTTACTCTTTTCTATCCGTTCCTTTCCTTTCTTTTTGTTTTCTCTTTTTCTTTTCTTTGTTTTTCTCTTTTCTTTTCTTTGTTCTCCTCTTCTCCTGTTCTAGAATAAGAGTATTTGTGACTGCATCCAACCTGCTACTTCCAGTCATCAGACAACATAGATCTTAGTTCTGAGAAAGTTCAACCTCTGAACCCATGCCAGCCACTTTTCGCCATTGAACTTGTAATTATAGAAGGCTACAAAATAACTTTCAATCTGTTTACTGTCTCAGACTTCTTGTCACATAACCCTGATGGATCCAAACCTATTCTATGGGAACGGGGTTTTGCCTGCATGCTTGTCTCTACGTTATATGTGGGCAGTACACATGGAGGCCAGAGTTGGCATTGATCCCCTGGAACAGGAGTTTAAAAAGTTTAGAAGCCGACATGGGAATGCTGAGAATCAAACTGGGAACTTGGGAAAAGCAGACATTGTTATAACCTGCTGAATCAGCTCTCCATCTCCATGAAACTCTGTCTTTAAAGATCATGTTCATTGGATGCCTTCTCCGAAAAGCTGGTCTCAACTACTCTACTAAGCCTTGGACATCCATTAAGACCAAAGCAAATATCATACAGAGGCTGATTTACACTCCTTATTAACACCTCCACATATTTTCATATTATGGGAATTGTATCTCATACTACCCAGATTCAAACAACAAAAATTAACTTTCTGATAAGGTTAACTGACTTAATTTCTATCAAATACAAAGCATGTATTCATATATGTGTCTTTCAGGTGTCTTACACTTTACCATAGACACAATCAACCACAGAATCCTTTATTTCTGACTTTTTACGATATGTATCCTCTTCAAGTATTGTCATGACAAAATGTCAAAAGTGATCAATATGCCATTTAACAAATTTTCAGTTGACTAGTTTCCCCAAATTTGAAAGATCCTCAAAACATTCTTTATACACCAGCTCTACTTCAATGAAGAACCACCAGAGAAGTCATCAGAATTGACTTGGAAAAGGTTCATCACAGGACTGAGGAAGAAGAGGAATGGAAGACAAGTCATACAGAAAGAGTGGATCCCATTACATCTGGAAAATACCATTTTCTAATTATCATCTAAGTTACTGTAGCACTATCAGCTTTTTTTCCAAAAAAATATTTTTGTACAAATTTATAGGATAAACAATATATGCTATGTCTTAATAAAGCTTAACAAAAGGAAAGAAACATTAAAGGTTAAATAAATAAAAGCTTATAAAATTTATTTATAGGATCTCTACCTCTACTTTCACATTAGAGCACAAGCCATCAACTTTCAGATTCCCTTCCTTGAATCCTGTCCCCATACACAGTTAGAGAAAATCCAACACAAAGCGAGAAGAAAATAAGGATGGGAAAACCGGGAGCCATGTTGGCTCCAATATCTCTGTCTTTACCATCCTTCTCCAATATTCTAACCTCTTCGCCTGGCCTCAGATTTGCTCTGGTTCTTCAGAAACCCATGTGATCTGAGCAACAAGTAGCATCATGACCCCATGGAGGTTTGTGGAAAGCCTCCTCAAAAAAGAAATACTTACCTTTAGGTTTGAATTATAAGTAACTTGAGGAGACATTTGAAGGAGAGCCCCATTCTGTTTCACTCTAACATTGTGGAATCCATGTGTCCCAAAAATTTTAATTTCCTGGAATCCTAGATTATTGGGATCCTTGTAGTTTGCACTTGAAATTGTCACATCCAAATGGTTCTGAAACACACCATACATAATTATGAATAAATTATGAACACATAGATTACCTATGACTTCAAACACTTCATCCTATTCCACACCCTCAAGCTACTCTGAAGGCCTCTCAATTTCCCTCCTACTGCATGTTGATGGGGATGCAAATTTATTTTCATATTCCAATAGAGAATGTGGGGACTAGTCAGACATTTTATAGAATTGTCTTTAGCAAACAAGTTGGTTTTATTATTACTACTGCCTCTTATTGATAACAAAGCTGATATAATTATTCTGAATTAAATCATAAATAGTAATTATTTACTTCTGGTAAATATTGACAATTAAATTATAAGTACAGAACATGCATAGTCATTTTATACATATTATGCACATTCATTATTCACAAATGCTACTTACTTGGGTAACAGAAAATTCACTGAAAAGGTAAATGTTTTTGGCCACAGTGTCTGAAAGAAGAAAGAGATGTCAGATTGTCCTGGTGACTAAAGAAGACAAGTTTCATCTAACCCAGACCCAGGCAGGCACATATTGTAAGGACTCACTTATAAATAGACATTAGACTAGAGTACAGGATAACCATGCTAGAAACTAAGAAACCAAGATGCACAGACCCAAAGAAACTAAGTAATAAGGAGGCTCCAAGAAAGATACTTAAATTTCACTCAGAAAGGGAGGGAATATCCACTCCAAATATATTGGAGGTAGATAGAGGGAGGGAACTGAGTAGAAAGGGGGTTAGGAGGTAAACAGGGATGATGATCAGGTTCAGGTTGGGAGTGGGAGAGGGCTGGAAGAAAAAGCAGACATCAGTGAGGGGCATCTTTGAAAATAGCCAAAGACCTGGAATGGGAAAAGCTTCTAGGAGTTTATTGGGGTGACGCTAACTGAGACTCCTAGCACCTGGAGTTCTAGAAACCTCTTATAGCCAGGCAGTACTTCCAATAGAGGGAAGGACACATCAACCACCCACAACCCTTCAACCCAAAATTTGTCCTGCCTATAGGATGTGCAGGAATATAGTTGGTGTAGAGAGAGTGACAAAATTGCCAACCAATGATTTTCCCAACTTGACACCCATCCCAAACTCTGACACTATTACTGATACTCTAATATGATATTTTGCTGACAGAAACCTAGCATAACTGTCTCCTGAGAGGCTTCATCCAGCAGTTGAGGAAAGAGATGGAGACAGCCACAACCAAACATCAGGTGGAGCTCAGAGAGTCTTGGAAAAGAGTGGAGGATAGGACTGAATGAGTCAAAGGGGTCTTAAGGAGACCCCAAGAAGACCAACAGAGTCAACAAATTAGGCCCATGGTGGTTCCTAAACACAACTCCCAACCAAAGAGCCTGCAGGGGTTGGAATTAGCCACCTTACATACACATTTGTGGCAGACAGGAGACTGGATCTTTTTGTGGGTTCCCTAAATATTGGAGCAGGATCTGTCTCTAACTCTGTTGCCTACCATTTTATCTCTACTGGACAGCCGTGCCAGGCTACAATGTGAAAGGATTTATTTAGTCCTGCTGGGACTAGATTTCCCAGGGTAGGGTGGTACACAAAAGAGGCTTTTCTTTCTCTGAGAATAATGGAAGGAAGTAAAGGAGGAAGGTATATTTGAGAATCAGACTTGGAGGAGAACAGGAAGGGGGTTTTGATCAGGATGTAAAGTGAATAAATAAATTAATGGACAAAAGTTTTATGTTAGTATGTTTTGATTTTTTCAAAATACCCGTGGTAGTGAAAAAACAAACATATCTATCAGCAGATGAATGAAAAAATTAAACTGCATGTACACTACACTTTAGTCATTAGTATTAAAAGAGAGAAGCTCTTCATTGTGAGAGCAGAGATTAATCTGGATCATATCGCACTAGGAGAAGTAGGCGAGACAAAAAAAGAGAAACAATGGATGGACCCTTTATGCTGGGGCTTAGCAGTTGAGCTCATAAACAGAAGTAGGCAGCTAGAAGGGTAAATTGGAGAAATCTGTTCAAAGACTATGAACCATGAAAAGAACAAGTTCTAGAGAGCCAACACAGCCATGGCTGGTTATCAAACTATCAATTTTGTTTTATCCGTGGCACAATGCCTATATGCCTGCAGAGTTTGCAAGGCCACATATTTGTCTTCTCACTAATTCTATAACCATGAAAGGATCCTTTGCAGTGCTCCCAAGGCAATGATCTGCTGAGAGTCATGAGAATTGTTTGCACAATGGAGACTAAGGAAAGAAAGGAAGAATGCAGGAGTAAAGAGAGGGAAGATGGAAGGAAGGGAAGGAGGGAGAGAGGGAGGAATGGATGAATCAAGGAACAAAGGAGGGAAGGAATCAAGGAAGGGAGGAAAAGAAAGGAAGAAAATGTGCTGAAACACATAAGATGCCCGTAATTAGGAATCTTTGTGCTTGTTGCCTCCCCTGACTCAGCTATGCCTTTAATATCATTAACAGTTCCACCCCCAGGACTTGAGGAGTGGGGGAGGGGATATTCACAATGAAGATGAATTACAGGGAAAGTCATGTAAATGTGTTTTGAAGAAAATAAAGTGAGGGGCTGCTAAACATTACTGACCAAAGAGAATTCAGAAAGCAAGAAACAAAGTTAGAGACACAAAGACAGAGAGGCGTTCTCCCCCTCTATCTGTGGTTCATCAATCATGGCCACTGACAGTACAGCCAGAAGGAAATGTTTTATCTGAAATCTGCTGCTAGGATGCCTGGTGAGATTTCACCCACAGCTGAATGACCAGGGAAGTGAAGGAACAGAGTCTGGTGCAGATCTGCACTGGCCACACCCTCTCAAGGCACTCACCCTTTGACTGCCCATCATCCCAGAACAGCTCTCCTCTTGCTTCTTTATTCTCATCCAGGGCAATGATAAGACCAAGAGGATTCTTCCGACTGCAAGGACCAAAATATATACAATAAATGAATCCTTAGAGCTCAAAGGATTTGGAAAATATTGCCACCAAATTTTAAATTGATAGAGGTACTAGTCACAGATGACCTCTTTCTTTCAGAGACAGAGGTAAGAATTCTAGAAGACACTTTCTCCAGTATTGATGTCACAAGTTAGATATATCCCAAACCTCAACAACAAATGGCCAGACAGGAAACCAGTGTGTGAGCATCAGAATCACTGTATCAGCTATAATCAATGTTGTTGTTGCATTGACATACAGAATGAGGACTGCGAGAATAGGGAAGAGTCTCAGACAGAGATGCTGTGGCATCCCTATATGAGAAAGTGTCTTCACGCATCATATAGAGTTATTATTATACAAGTGAGCCATATTTTATCTGTTTCTGAGCAAAAATTTACTAAGCAGAGAAAGCATATTTACTACACAGCAGTTGCTATACTTTTATATTGTGCTCTATTCATAATGAAGGATTTCAGATTTCAAAGATGGGGAAAAACAAAACTTTCATTCTTGCAAGGTACATTAATATGAGTACACAGAATAGCCTCAAGCTGAAAAGAGAAGGAACACCAAATCAGCATTGGATTATACAGCGTTTTATAAAGGTCTGCAACTTTAATAACTAAAGTATTGAGGGACAGTCAAAGAAACAGATAAGTTTACACCCTCCTAACAAATCCATGTCTGTTATAAATAAATATAATAACTCAGTAAAACCTTGGCATCAATGCGGAACTCTTCAGTGAAGTTAAGGCTACAATTGTGAAATTGAAAGTGATATACTAGTCATTTGAATTTGTACTCCTGAACCCCATTTTGAATCACAACAAAGAAAGGGCTGAGTGGGCTGGGGGTAAAGGGGAGAAACAAAAGTCTTAGGAGGATAGATCAGGAATGCTATCCCGGAAATGAGAACAAGTGGGACAAGAGCAGAGACCATGGGACAGACAGACAGAGCAGAGCAGGAGAGGAACCCACTGAATGCAGTTTTCTCAAGATGTGAGGTTTCAGAATTAAAATTTCAACAGCCCTCAGAAAAGCTGGGAGGCTGATCACCACCAGAGCTGTCAGAGTCCTGAAAATTGAAAGGGTTTAAAGTGGAACAGGGAAGATCTCTCAAAATCAACCAGGGTACACCTCTCAGTCCACAGCTCCTCAAGAGGACAAGAAAAATTCAGAGAGAATGTGTGATCACACACCTGAATGCACCCACACATGCAGACACACAAACACACACAGAGAGAGAGAGAGAGAGAGAGAGAGAGAGAGAGAGAGAGAAAGAGAGAGAGAGAGAGAGAGAGAAAACAGAGATAGAGAGATAGAGGGAGGCAGAACCATCCTTCCTCACTACACTCCACCTTCTGCTGTAGCACACTCTGGTCAACAGATCTGAACAAAATGTGCAGTTGTGAAAGCGCAATGCACATAGAGCAGAAAAAAAAAGCATCTTCAGAAAACTACTTCATCCTTGGGAGTCAAGGTTGATGTAAATGCAGCTTTTTATCACAAAGCAGTGAGCTCACCAGTACGCAAAACAGAGCCCCAGTGCCATCACTCACCTTAAGTTTGTGTTCAAGGCAGGTTGTTGCCATGGCAAGATGTAACCCCCTCGGACATGAAGATTAATCTGTTCAAGAGGGGCTGGCAAGGTCATCCACGCTCCTGTTGAATTAATCTCTGCACCCTGTGGCAGGAGAAAAGATGATGAGGGACAGAACACACAACTCCCTGAACAGTGCACTCAGCAGACCCTGCACAAAGCCAACTGATCACCACCATACAACACAGGTCATTATTATACTTTCTTTCTCCTCTGCTGTGCTGAAGCTGCTGCATTTAAAGTTTCAGATACCGTGAGATAGGAACTCCATAGGAAGGCCAACTGAGTCAACTAATGGGACTCTCAGAGACTGAGCCACCAACCAAAAAACATACATGGGCTATACCAAAGACTCTACCACATCTGTAGAAGATGTGCAGCACAGTCTCCATGTGGTCACCCCAACAACTGAAATAGGAACTGTCCCTAAAGTTGTAGTCTCACTGTGGAATCTGCTCCCTAGCAGGGCTGCCTTGTCTAGCCTCAGTAGGAGAGAATGAGCCTAATCCTGCATAGACATGATGTGGCAGAATGGGTGGATATCAAGGGGCATCCTACCCTCTCATAGTAGAAGAGGAAGAGGAGAGGAAAGGGGAAAACAAGAAAGGGCCTCTGTGAGGGGATGACATACAGAGGGTTGCAGCCTTGGGAATAAAGGTAAATAAGATTCTGTGAAAATGCCTGGCCTTTGGGGGAACTGGGAAACAATGAGAGGGTTACAACAGGCTTCATGAGGTCTTCATGTGGTTTCCAATAAATCTTACTCTACACTGTTTCCCAGTTATGGAGATGACCTTAGAAAATGTTGATACACCTTCTTAGCCCCTGAAACATTCTCTTCAGGGGCAATTCTAGACCTTTTCTTTCACCAAGACACCACTGATTGGCCATGCTTCTCATATTCTTTTGTTCATATGTCTACCAGTCTACCAGGTAACTAAATCTTCTGACTCCTGCTTCTTAAGAAACTTCTAGGAACTAGGATTGTTTACATATCCCAATCAGAATCTACCCAAAGTTTCTTTCCTCATTCACACTTTTATCTTGTCTCTCTTGTGTAAGGTACAGCCTGACCTGATGCATGACTTCAAACCTTCCTTCACTGCCTCAAACACATCAGGGTGTCCTTCTCCTTGGTGTTCATTCCATTGAAACCTAGTGATAGATCATTCTTTCTTGTGAGGCTGCACTCACAAGAACGGCTTTTGGATTGGAGAGCAGCAGAGTTGGTATCAGTTCACTAGAAGGCACTAGCAGCCCCATTACTCCATCCACAATGACCAGGAGACATTGCAATTGTTCCCTGCTGGGTATTGGAACACTGTTGCTTTTAGAGGTGAGGAGTAGTCACATAGTTTTCATCTAGTTGTGTTCCAATACATTAAAAATATAAAAATAAGTGATGTATGTTGTTTTCTCCTCTGTCAAGCTTGCTCAACTCAATTTGGGCTTTGCAGGCCATGTCAGTGACCTCCGCTTTATCTGATACTGCCTTTTCTTTTAACACCATTAGTAAAATTAGCCAATCCAGGAAACTTTTCCTCATTAACCTTCAGTCTTCACTTTTAAAATGTGGTAGAAGAAATCATTTACTTATATGCCAGTCCTTAAGGCAAACAGACATCAGCTACTGATTCCAGGCTAAGTTTCATAAGGCTGTGTATTCATATTAATACACCTAGTTCTCAACAAGATGCATTTAACTGGGCAAGGTCAGCACTAGAACAGGCTAGCAAGAAGCCTATGATACAATCTTAAAGATGGTTTATGGTCTCAAGGCCATGTGTACATAGGGCCAGCTTTATAATACAGAATCATTTTAAAGTCTGTGTCCTCAGATTATCCCTACTTAATCCTAGTCCAGGCTCTATATCAGGTATCTCCAACAAATCCATAAGGTCTCTTATACCCATAAGGTATAAGGAAATCACAGACACACTCAAAAGAAAGCAATGTGAGAGTCACTTAAACAGACTGTTAACTACTAAGAAAACCTAGAGCATCCCCGCTCTAAAGGCAGAATTAGACAATAGCAATAAAATAAAAAGAAGTGACTACATCCTCCCAGGACAGAGAGGAGGAAGAAATCCATTCAGTTCTTCATCATCCATCCTGGACCCAATCCCACCGTAATCTACGTGTGTTGTGAGCAAAGTTGCTGACACATGATATAAAGGGCTTTGTTAGAGGAGAGCAAACTGTTCAGCTGGACTCTTAGCTTGTGCTGGCCCAGGCATGCATCATAGATTGCTTCTGTTGGCTTCTCAGCAGCAAGTTCATGTAAACAGCTCAGACATCCAAGTCCTGCACTATGTATGTCTATGTGTTTTATATATTTATATATGTCTCATAACTATTGATATTTGATGGTGACATACAGCAAGTCTTCTTAAGATTACAAAGTACAGACACTGACTTTATTTTTATTATGTAGATTGGAAGAAAACTCTGAATCAAACTCCAGTTACTAGGCCTATATGCTAGCACCTCTCCACAATGGGCCAAGTCTCCAGCTCCAGAGTGTTTGCTTGTAATAAACTGCAGAGAGGAAACGATCTCTACAAATAAGAACCTCTATAAACACCTGTAGCATGATTCCAAGAATTTACTGGTGCACTGTAATTTACTCTGTACTATAATGATATTAACACAAAGCTTTAGACTCACATATAAAAAAATTACTAGCAAGCCTGGCACCAGTGAGATGCTCTGTGTGTCCTTTCAGAACACATGAAGGATAGCTTGCATGAAGGGTAACTGGTTATGCTCAGGAGTTATGAAATCAGGCCATGAAGATAAAGTGGTCAGTCAAGACCACACTGGTGATTTTCAGAAGTGGTACTCAGTTTGGCGTCTATCATACCCGGACACTCTGTATGCTACCACCTTCTGGATTGTATAAATATAAGAAAAAAACTTACCGTGTAATAATCATACCATTGGGCTTTAGGGAAATACACAGTGACATTTCTGGCATTCTGAAATAAAATACAAACAAAGTATGGGCAGTGGACTCAGCTAGCTAAGATACAGTGACCACTATGCATTGGAGAGAAATTAAAATGTTAACAAGACTAAAATATTTAGATAAAATTACATCATCTGTCTTATGGAGACAAAAATGATGCTCCTTTTTCAACAACAGAAATTAGTCTACAAAATTGGTGCTTTCAAAATGGCCCTTGGGTTACAGGACTTAAGATAATAACAATCACCATTCTCTTATAGATATTTTCATCTTCTTCCTAAAGAAATGCAGATGACTATAGAGCAGAAGAAAATTATGCAGGCTCAGAAAGATGGAAGATTGTTAATTATATATTCATTTTATTTTTTTAAAAAATGACTATATACAGAGCAAGTAATTAGGTTCAGGTTTCATGACAATGTACAGAAGGTGAGGAAACTTAACTCGTATCAATAAATGACACAAAGGGAGAGGGTAATAATATAATTGTATTTTAACCTCAAAAAGGGAGAATTAATTAAAGAGAAAAAGGATGACACATATTGCTGTAATTGGTTCTCCAGTTAATTATAGGTAAGAATAATAGAAAATAAGGAATCATTATATTCCCTACACTTGTCTCTCCATACTTGAGCTTAGCTCACAGAGAACTGATTATATTCTTAAATACTGGACAAGATTATTCTTCCTCTCAACTGTCCTGTAAACAAAATTGTTAGGATGGCATTAAAAGCTTTAAAGGCAGAAAAAAATATATGTGGAATTTAGCTCAGAAGACAGAAGATGCAAATGTAGAGTAAGAAACCATGTCTCACAAACCCTCTCTCCCAAACTCCATGTCACTTCAGTCATCCAGCCCATTAGTGGAATCCTTATCCCCTAAGGCCTCCATACTCACAAGCTCCAGCACAGGGCTGACTAAGAAGGCTGGACCCAGCAGGAACTGTTTGTCTATGTTCCAGGTCTCTCGGTCTGCCAGAAACCTGAAAGAGAAAATACAGGCACCAATCTGACCCCAGTGTGGCCTGAGAGCAGGTTCCTGAAGAAGTGCTCCAGTTCAAACTTCAGAAATCTACCCTCAGCCTCTGCCTTCTTTACACATCACGAGACTGATAAGGATCGCCTAGAACCAATGTCCTACATGGCATATTGTTCAAACTTCAGAAACACATTATCTGCTACAAAGCATCTTTCATTTCCACACTGTAATGCAAAGAAGAGTCTTTCCCCTGCCATCTCTCTTTGGAATGTCCACTTAGGTTATACAAACATGCTCCGGTCAGGGTCCACATAACAAAACTCCAACACCAAATAGGAAAGATCTTGTGCTCAGTGGTTTTCTTTCCTGAGTTCGGTTAATGCCTTATGCCCAATGCAAGAATTATGTATTTTACTGTATTAAAAGGAGCAATAAAGATACTCTGTCTGGAGCATTCATACAAAAGGTAACTTACTGCCTCAATGTGTAAAATTGTTTGGATCCACTTCCACCTGACATGATATGTAAATTGCCCACTGAACAACAGGATTCCTGCTTGACACTTACTCATGAAGAAGAGGCCGCACCACTGTGCTGCCCTCCTTGTGGGCTTTGTACATCAAGGTGTAGAGATACGGCAATAGGGTGTATCTGGTCTCCAGCACACTTCTGGAAATATCCTCAAAGTTTTTATCCCAGGATACAGGGTCTTGTCTCTAAAGCAGAAGGAGTAAAATTTTTAAATGCCTACTCAACACAACTAAGAATTCAAGGTCACACAAGGCTAATTGAATCTGCATATTACAACACTAAAATGCCATATACTAAATATAATTGTGGAAGATACTTCTACATAACAATAATGGACTGGGAAGATCAGCAAAATTCTCTCAGAAAAAAAATTTTTTTAAATCTAAAAATGTTTTTCATGGAATATAGTGGAAAAGAGTTTCTAACCAAAAAGTCACCAAAATAAGTATTGAAGAATATTGTTTATAAGAAAAGAACTTAATGGCTTGGAAGATATCTCAGGGAAAACAGACAGCAGGAATATATAGAGAACCCAAGGTGGCAATTTTAGTGGCACAGTACAGATGAAGAGGGTGACATCATACCCTGGTCCCAATGGTGTTGTGGTTCCTGGAGAAGGGATAAAAGGCACCCAGCTGCATCCAGCGAACACACATCTCATACTGAGCATCTTGAAAGAACCCACAGATGTCTGACCCGGTCTGAAATAACATGGAACAAAGTAAGTTCTTCTTGTTTTCTAAGAGACACTGCCATCTTCCTAGGGAGGAGGAGCGTGTAAAACACACTTACATAGGACATGCCAAAGAGGCTGAACTCCATCATGCCTGCAATGAGAGATGCAGCAGAGTCAGAACAGGGATTCTCTGCCTCCTCCTCCACCTTCACCAAGGATCTTCCCATCCCTGCCAGCAGAAGCCCCTGGGCACAACCCACACACCAATGATGGATTTCCCCAGCTGGTCCCAGGCAGCTGTGTTGTCTCCCAGCCAGTGTCCTCCCCAGCGTCCAGAAGAGGGGAATGTGGAGCGGGTGATGACGATCCCTCTCTCCCCTGTCACCTCCTGCACAGCTCTGGTTGGGATACAATAAGGGATATTGAAGAAAGCCTGGGAAAGGAAGGAAATAGAGCCTCCCCTCCAAAACCTCGTGCTTAAAGTATGGTGGCAAATATTTACTGCATCCTTGGAGGAAAGCTGGAGAACTTATTTGGGAGGGTTCTGCTGGTGATAGGGCCAATAATGGCAGGGACTACTTTCCATACTTTTCATCATTTACAAAAAAAGTTAAAAAATAAAAAATAAAAACAACAACAAAATCTCATCATGTGATGAACGTAAAGGTTCTCACCAAATAGTTATAAGTTTCCGTTACTCACCCAATACTTGGATTTATGTATTTGAGGAGGAAACAGAAATTCCAAGTTTCCCATAAAGTAATTTGTATTATATATTAAGCGCAAAACATGGGGTTATTCAATAAAAGAAGCATTGACTATTTATTGAAAGTGTCCAGAATGATTAAGGAACAAGCAAAAATATGATATCAAACATCTAAAAAGATTATTCAATTCTGAGATAAAGGAGGGAAGTTTTAGCCCCCCCCCCTTTCCTGTCTGTTCTAATTAAAGATAATTATTACCACTGCACTTGCTACATTGTTTAATGCCCTACTGTCCCCATATGAATGGGTCCTTAACCCCACAGGTTCCCACAGGTGTGATGGTGCATTTTTTTAAATCTTACATCTCAATTTTAATCACAAAGCTATACAAAATTAAGTTACTTTTCAACCCATAATATAGAAAATTAAGGACAAATTAGGGAATATAAACCCATCAAAACTGCCTCCTACACATTCCATCCACCAGAGAATGGTCACTTACTCGTAGGTGGGTCTGGTCTGGGACCACCCATACAGGCTGTGTACATCATAGTGTCGCACCCGAGAACCATCTGGAAGGAACTGCTCACTCTCCATGCACAGGGTCTTGCTGCTCAGGCCCCTGTCTCTGGCTTCAATATCTGTGGAAAATGATGAAAGTCAGTGAATATCATCAGACTTGACTCTCAAATCTTGGTTGCTTTTTAAGGACACACTAAGACTAATGGCCTCTGTCCTGGTCCAGATCCCCTTCCCAGAATAATGGTCTTCCCTGAGTAACACATTAACTGATTTTCAACATCAAATTCACTGAAGAAAATAGAAGTGTGTGAAGAGTACAGATTGTCAAATTTTCACTACAGGAAACATCCTAATATTGAGTCTTTAAAAGATTTACTTTTCTCTCTCTCTCTCTCTCTCTCTCTCTCTCTCTCTCTCTCTCTCTCTCTCTGCCTCTCTCTCTCTCTCTTTCTCTCTGTGTGTGTGTCTGTCTCTCTCTCTGTCTCTCTGTCACTCCTTCTGTGTGTGTGTGTATGTGTGTGTGTTGTTGTGTCTGACACAGAGAGAGGGTGCCTGATGAGACCAGAAGAAGGCATTCGAAACTCTGGAGGTGGTGGTTTGGAGTCCTCTGTTAGGATAGAACTCACTCTTAACTACTGACCTCTCCTTTCAGTCCCATAAGTTTTAATGCACAAGTTGTTTCATATTTTCTTATCTTATTTCTGTGAGGGGATAGGGTGGTCCGCTTCTTACAGTGTAGAAAGCTTAATTTGATAGTGTCTTTGTAAGGTCACATAACTCAGAAAAATATAGTATGTGGAGCTAAGCTATAAACTTGCATAATTCCAAAGTCCATGGGCTCCGTGTTTTACATATTGGTGAAAAGAGAAGTTCTGTAAAGTATGTAAGGTATTATATATCATAGTCAGGAGATTTCTCTACAAATTAAAGAAAAGTTTTCAAACATCTCCCATAAGATAAAATACTATCTCTTTTCTCTCAGGCCCCTTTTAACAAAAATAATGGCAGAGAGGTGCTCTTTGTGATCAGGGTACCCCCAGGATGCTGGGCTCATCTTCCTTCTAGCCAGTGTGCAAAAAATGTAAGGGCCGGGGGTCCTTACGTGGCATGTAGGGAGGATGATTCAGAGTAGTGTCACTGCAGCCTGAAGGAACTGCCCCATTCACAAAGCTGGACGGTTCATTCATATCCTACGAATGTCAGAAACATTGTTTCCATTTAAATACAATCACAGCATATAAATTCAGAGTCAAGGAAATGGCAAATAGAGTATTAAACACCCAGTAAGCTTTGGCTATCTGCATAGGGAAAATCATCAAATGCTAGGGAATCTAGCTATAAAGAAAGAGGAATCTCTGCAGGAAAAGTCCGCCTGAGGCAGAAATTTTCCAAGGATTTTATGTGAGGTCTTAGAACAGGAGCTTCAGGTAAAAGGCCAACTGTGGAGAGGATCCAGGCAGCTCCACACCTGATTAGAGGGAGTGCAGTGGGACATATCCAAAGCCTGGGGTAAGTATTATTCTGTTAATATATTAAGAAACACAAGGTAAATGGACTGGAGAGATCTCTCAGTGATGAAAAGCACTTGTTGCTTTTGTTGGGTTCCCAGTACCAACATGATGGCTCACAACCATCTATAACTTCAGTCCCTGTTTGAGATATTACACCTTCATAAACACTAAGCACACACATAATGTACATACATGTGTATATTACATGTAAGCAAAACAGTATATACATGATATGCAGACATACACATAGGCAAAATATTCATACAAATGAAATAATTTAAAATCTTTAAGAAAATTAAAAGAGATTTTATTAATCTTTAAAAAAATAAACATACAAACACAACTCTCCTACACTTCATCCAAGTAAGTACACACACAGAGACACACAGAACACGCACACGCAAAAGCGCGCACACACACACTTACAATCCACAGGCCATCAAACTTCAAGCTCTTTTCTGGTTCCTCTGTGTTTGTGTGCAGTTCTTGGATCTCCTGCTTCCACCACGTGGCAGTTGAATTACGGAAAAAGTCTGGGAAGGCCACATAAGCTCGGTATTGCTATAAAATAACAAAACTTGGTTGTTTGTCATGAGTGATTACATTAGGCAACAGAAAAAGCTTAATGTGAACATGGCTCATGCAGTCTTATACCACATGGTGATAGATAATGATAGTACAAACCAAGTCTATAACAGATATTTGGAACAACATTAGCTTAGAAAAGCACTTAATATAAGAAAGCATAAAATACCATCTACCTAGAATCTGAAAAATATCCAGTGAAATTTCCCCTTACATCTCTACTGGGGTGGAAGTGATCAACACCCTATACTCACTAACTCTTGCAATCCACCCACATCCTGATTGTCCATCCTTTCTTAAGGACTGATAAGTAAGGTAGAAGTCCTGTGAGACCTTAGCTAAAAGTCAGGTTATCAGGTGACAGGTATCAGGCTGGTATCAGAAGACCACCCCACTGGAAGAGAAGCTAAAAAAAGGTTGCATGTTGTGATTTTGCACCAACTAGTATGGCTCTCTGTGTGCTGTGATTTCCAAATCAGAGGAAGCCTTCAGTTACATGTAACCTATAGTGGGAGGAGTTAAGGCTTCCATTTTAGTTTATCTTTCTCTTCCCTAAAATTATAAAAATAGTGTCTACATCTTATATGAAAAGTGGGTTCAATGTATCACTCTTTAACTGCATTTTACAGGTTTTAGGAGCAAAGATCTTGTCTTATGTTTTCAAGTTGGACTTTACATTCTCTGCTATGTTTAACAGAATTAGAGAAAATAATAGATAATCATTCCCACTCTGCCTGCTTGTGGATTTATGCCCCTCAGCAAGAGAAATGAGCCACAGAAATCTGTATGCTTCCCCTGCTATTTATTGTCAGACATTTCAGTTTGTGTGCCTTCTTTATGTCCTTCACAGAACTGCAAGCATCAGGGAGCAAAAGAATGGCATGGCAGAGAGTAGCAGCAAGACTGGGCTGAGTCACTTCCTGGTGCTTACACAAACCAGCAAACAGTCTCTTGTGGAATAACCTACACACCAAGAGAAAGCCCAGGAGAAGATGTTGAAGAACAGATCAGAAATAGTTCAGCATGCATTGCTGCTCCACACGAGAGGCAGAGTGAATCATTATGGTAATATACGGGACTTGTAGAATTTCTTTTAGTATAAAAATAGAAGTAGATATCATGAAGCCCCTAGCAAAGAGAACCTTGCCAAGAAATAGAGATCCAGCTTACATTACACCAGAGGCACAGGCTTTTGAAAAGGTTACATGGAGTATCAGGATATACAGCATTACCAGCTACATCTGAGAACTGAATTTGCTATAGGATGTATCTATAAATTAAGCCAACCTTGCTTTACCATATAAAATCACTTTTGCACTTCATAATGTAGATAGGAATCTACATATGCACTGTCTTAACCAGCTCAGCACACATACCACAGGCTATACTACTTTGTTTGCTCTGAGTTAACTTTTAACCTGTTGCACACATGGGAGGCTCAGCTGGGAGTGTGTGACCCCTGCCATACACAGAGAGGCAGTAATGAGGAATACAAGAGAAGCTGTCTAGCTGAACTGTTGATCAGAGGCATAAGAGTTGAAATTTCTGACTGCTTTTGTTTCTATTCCCTAAAGATATGTCTGCTGAGATGAGAAAAGAAGATGGATTGTGTGGAGGTTAATTTTCTGTATTTCTGTGTCACCCGCCTTCTGAATAAAGTGCAGCTATTAAATGCAGACCTCCTGTATCTTCTCATTGGCACGTCTGCTGATATGCAACATGAACTCTAGCTTTCCAGTCTTACTTCTAGTCACTTTCCTGGAGGAGGTGGAGGCCCAATTTCTTAAATGGCAACGGGGAAGACAGTTGAAAGTAGCATCATTGCAGCCCGAGGAGACTTCCCATTCATAAAATCATTAAAGATAGAAACTACATGACCCATTCAAAAGGACTTGGCATGTTCAGGTGTTCTCATTGGCTGCCTCAACCACCAATTGCAAGTTATGTTCTTTGACAAATGATGGATAGACTAAGAAGCTGTGTGCTCTGTTTAAATCCTCACAAAGTAATAAATGATACATTGAAGATAGATGATATGTGGATATAGATTCTATAAGTCAATAGATAGATAGATAGATAGATGGATAGATGATAGATAGATAGATAGATAGATAATCATATAGACAAATAAACAGATAGACAGATAAACACACAGATAGACAGATAATACTTACAGAATAACAGAAAGACAACCTTGACCTGAATCTGACTCACTTTGCATGGTGTTTGAAACCTGACCAAATCAGTTTCTATTTGTTCTACTTTATATACTACATATATAAATAAAGATACAAATTTCAATACCTAAGCAGCATGGTCATAAGCATGGGTATTGCAGTTTGCTTGCAGAGGCCCAGAAATCAATGCCAGTGATCAGTGCATCACTCTCCTGTGCTGTTTACTAATCTAAGTAGTATACAGCAGTTGTGCCAGGCCTGAGAACTCTTCCCTAGGCTGTGGAGTGCTACAGAATATTTTCTTCTCTACTAGAACTACCTGCTCTAAAAATGAATTCCTCTACATAAGCCATGAATGAATTCCTCTACATACATCTTGAATATTGGTCATAATTTCTGCCAGTTCACTTTTAGTAACTACAGTCTTTCTCCTCTATTCCTAAACTCTGGCTACAATATGATATTGTAAAAAAAAAAAAAAAAATTGCCCAGAGGGCTCTTGGTAATTGTCCTCTAAATGTCTGATGCTTGTTCTCATGACCATGTTTGTGACCAGCTCAATAAATATATTTATCTAATTAATTCTTGAATGTTATAGTTTCAAAACCATAATTTCCACCTTTCTTTGACCACACAGAGAGCAGCTGCTTCATCTCATCAGCCTGAAATATGTGTCCAAATGATGGCACCTTCTTTCTGACTTGCCAGCTACACTAGGTAAGATGCACAGGATTCACATGCCTTGATATAATCCCTGTCTACAGAGTCATCTCTTCTGGAGAGAAAAGCAAGGAGTCCAGACATGTCACTGACTCTCCACAGGACCCTCTCCTCCCCTTAGAACACTGGGTACAGTCATCATAACCACAATTCACAGCATAGAAATGAGCCACAACCATGCATTGGGTAAATGGAGCTAAATGCTTCTAAACCACAAAGCTTACTGATAACCGTGAAAAACTGCAATTCAAGAAGCATGTGGTACTTAGAATCATCATAAAAAAATCTACGCTTACTAGAAAGCAATATATAATGCGAGGCAATAGTGACATGGTAAAAGCCATGATGGGGAATACAAAATCACATGAGTCACATGGGATTTATAATCATGAAGCTATAAAAGGCTGTCTGTGGTCAGAAGGCATGCAGTAAAATAGTCAAACACTAAATAGACTGCACATTCTATCTAAAAATGATATCTAAAGAAACAAAACACCTTAATTCAGAGAAAAACATCATTCTTAGAGGTATCATCCAATTGAAAGTCTACGAGCCTCTGGATTCTGACAGGTTTATATTTGAGATCACAATTGCATTATAATACATAACCCAAGTATTTTGAGTCTTAAATCTAAATAACAGTAATACTGATATGACAGTAGGAAGTGAGACATGAATTAGAAACAGAGTGGATACATAAGATCATCAGGAAACAAGTGTCTGGAAGGATTACCCGTGTTCTCAGTATATTTTCAAGCCACATCCACTGCCATATATGGGAATTTCTAGTGTTCTTGCTGCCATTTTCAAAAAACCCTGATTCATTCCACAACCACAAGAGCCCTTTACCTCCACTTGAATGTTCCAGTCCAGAGAAGAGTTCACCACAATATCAGGGTAATCAGGCCAGACCTGTGGAGGGAAAATGATCAACAGAAATATCTCAAGCTATTTCTCATACACTGAATGTCTTGGGAAACTAGAAAGTAGCTCTTTGGTTATGAAAGACTGAACCAAGCAAAAGTGGCGTGCGTCTATAAACCCCTTAACTGTTAACAATAATCATCAACTAGTGATTTTAAAATGAATAACAGAAACTCAGAGAGCAAAAGGAAACTGTAAAAACATATTTATAAACACACTAACAGGGTGTCTAGCCCAGGATGAAGATTGCTGGGTCAAAACCTGGCTCATACCTTTCCCCAGACAATGTCTCCATTATTGGGATATCGGATGAAGACATCATTTGCCAAACCCCTAGTGAAGGCAGGATAGGGCTGTGTTTCATTGCCTGAAATGGCTGGGTCCTGCAATCAGAGCACAAAGCAAGTGGGAAAACATAAGTTAGAACCAAAAAGGAATAGAAAAAAAGTAGAACTTTTGAGAGTGTCTCTGCTTCCTTCTAAATGATAGGCTTTCTGTAAACCCAATAAGTACACTTTTTGTATGTCATTTCTTTACTAACAATGTGGGCAGACATACAGTATGAGGGACTCCCTGCACAACCCCACCCATTGTCCCAGTCACAGCCACACATTCACACAGGACTAACCAGAATGAGGATGACCCGCATCCCATCGCCCTTCATGCGATTGATCAGGGCTGGAAGCCCGAAGAACTTGGGGCTGAGCTTGAAGTCCAGCTGTCTCTCCATGTAGTCAATGTCTGAGTACTGCACATCCTGGGATGACACAAAAACAAGTGGCTGATGGTGGAGCAGAGCTTTGATTCTGAACATTTCAAACCTGCCCTATCTTATATTGTAGATATGGATCTTAGGATAGTCAATGGGTTTTTTTGTCTAATATATACTAAAGAATGAAAAAAAATCTGAGTCAATAATGCCAACAAATAGATGTGTCTGTCTGGAAAGGTTACATAAAAAATAAATATAAACACCATGAAAGAAAGTACCATGAACACAGAACGTGTAAGGTATGAGTGTAATATAGTGTGGTGTAGTGGCCCTGACAGCTACCATTGAAACCAGTGGTTCTTTTTCAGAAAAAATAAGGTTAGATGTCTAGTCATGATACAGCATGAACTGTAAAAGAACTGCATGGTAATGCTAAACAAAACAGGTGGTTAGCATATAATAGCCAGTGATCAGAGCAATCGGAGTTCTTGTTATATGACATATTAGAGGCAGTACTTCTCATCTGTTGAACATTTAAAAATAAAAATGAAAGTACAATTCAATCAGTTGTGACAGTGGTCTACAGAATCCCCTGAAAGTGTTGGATCCCAGGTCCTCAAATGAAAAAGGTAGGTTCAGTGTTTTCCACTATAAACTCAATCTAAGTCTCCTGCATTCAGCAAGCAACAATCTAGAGAAGCAAATCAAATGATTTGCTGAAATGCTTTACCAGTTTTTAAGAAGACAAATCTATATCTATGAATGGCTGCCTGAATTTGGGTCAAGAACTTTTAGACACAGTTACCTTTAGAAAAATCTCTTAATCTTATGAAAAATATTATGAGTAGATGTCTTGAAATCATGCTTTAAAAAAGTGAATAGAAACATAGTACATCAGAAACTGCCTTGGTCCAGCCTTAGCGCTTCCTTGTCACACTGAGACATGAGTGCACTGAGAAGGTATTTTGTTGGAGACAGACTCACTGTGACATGTGGTAAAGCAGTGTATCCTTGCAGAACTCATCTAACACATTATAATATAGAGATATTTGAGGTGACCATGAGGTCACCATATGCTATGACATGTACGTACATAGGGGATCTGCTTAGCCACCATATCATCATACAAGTTGGCAATCTCAGTATCATTCTGGTATCCATAGCGACACAGCTGGAATCCCAGGGACCAATAAGGTACCATCACAGGACGACCAATCAACTAGAAAACAGAAGAAGAAGCACAGTGGAGGTTGTATATAAAGTAGTAAAGGGGTTTTTCCAAAGCTACATAATCTACCAATTTAAATCCAGAATGAAGAAGGTCCCTTTCCCATAGTGAAAAATTCCTTATAGCCTGGAGTTTTTCTTTAGGTTTCTTCCTGATCCCTACATAGCTAATTTAGAAATAAAACAACCAGACACATGCTTCCAGGTTCTGAGTATAATGAGTTTCTATGCCCACCTAGCTTGTGATCTTGGACAAATGAAGTTACCTTTGTGCTTGCTTCTTAATGGTTAAACGGGAGGATATTGGTAGTATCTATCCCATAGTATGTTTATAAAGAATGAATTACATATGATATGATCTTACAGACATGTGGCAATAGTTTAGCACATGTGTTTGTTAATTACTGTACTGTCAGTGTCACACCGCTCCTTGCCATTATGTTTCAGTACCTATATCACCACTATTATCGTGACCATTAAAAATACCTTAAACATCACAACCATAACCCAGTCAAAGATACCATGATACACTGGTCACCAGCACAACCATCATTACCATCAATTCTGCCATCGTTTTAACATTCTCACCATTACTACCACAACACTAACAACCACAATCCTCAGCAGCATCACCCCTGCACCACCACTGTCATTTTTAACATCACTTTTAATCTGGTCCAATCATTGCCCCTTTCATCTCCAATAACTGCACCATCACAAGCATCATAATCACTACTTTTATCCATGATACTACTAGATCTAGCAATGCTACTATCACATCTATCAAGATTACCATCTCTTTCTACCATAAATATCATCACCACCCCAAGCATCTGCATCACTATCACTAGCCTTATTAGAATATCTGTGTGAAAATATGTCTGTTCTTCTATAATATATTAAGAGGGTATAAATTCAATGACTATAGGGAATGAATATTTTTTCTCTTTGTTGTACAATCCTCCTGCCTCAGAGAAAGCCAACAATTATGGTGATTATGTGACTGTTACACTAATGGATGCATGCTTCAGAATGCCAAATGTGCTGAATAAAATGGGATCTGTGGCAAGAAATGTCCTGCAGAATCAAATTAATTCCTTCCTACCTCTGTGTACTGTTGAGTAACAATCTCCGGAGTTGGGCCCAAGAACACATAGAAGTCCAGAATGCCCCCTGTGGTTCGGTATGTCAGACCAGGCATAGGCTGGAAGGTCACATCTGAAAAGACAAAAACCAACCAAACAAAGACAATCTAAATGAGTCATCTTCACATTGAGGAAGAATCAGGCCTAAAATCCTCACTAGCTTTTTCTTCTTCTGCAGTTTACTGACAACAGGTACTCTGCAGTGACCCACACAGAACAAGAAGTTAAAGGAAAGTCCCTCAACCATGCATGCATGCTTCCATTTTGGGGTATCCTGTCATGCTATTATGGTTTTTTTTCAAATTTACATTTATAAATACACTCAAATTCACTATTATAAGCTTTGTTTTACAATAGTTTATGACTCATAAACAATAGTAAAAACAGTGCGGTGAGCATCAGTATGTATTTCCTGCAAAGTTCCCAGTGATAACATTTTATACAAATAGTGTATATTGGCAAAACTACTATAGACCAAAAAGCAGTTAATACCACTAGATATCGTGCTTGTGTTGCACCAGTTTTGTAAACATTCTTTTCCAGATTCTTGGCTATTTACCACTTTTAAATCTATCACACAAATGATCTACACAACATCATTCTCCTAAAGTGAATGTTCTGACTCACAGCTTCAAATTAACTCAAGTTATATAGCTGGTTTCACCAACTGATCAAAAAATATTAGGAACGCAATCAACTTTGTTGTTTCTCTGTTTGTGGTTATTACAAAAAAAATTATTCCCTGAGAGGCTGTATCACAGATGGGAAGGTCAACTATGTTATGACACTATATAAGAGAAACCAGCATACATAACAACACATGAAGGTGTTGCCCTACCCATGGCATTGCTGTTCATCAGGAGGACTCCGTGAGCATTGCCATCCTGCTCCAACCCCATGTAGTAAGGGTGGACACCATAGGAATTCTTCTTGTACTGGGAGTAAAGAGGAGAAAACAGAAGAGTTTAGGAAAACTGGTCCCTGAGAAGGAAACAAAAATCATCTACTTAGTTGTGTCCAGGCTTCTTAGGAGAATAAGTTAAACGCATGAGAAACAAAGCACAAGAAAATGGTTCACTTATCTAATAGCAGAAGGTAACTGTCTGGTGAAGCTGGGAAAGAAGAAGCACAAGCCACACAGTATGAAGGGAGGAAGAAAACATGGACCACAAACACTCTGCCCTTACCCCCGGGGGCTCATCCCTGGAAAACATGCCCCACGTGTGCCAGTTCAGGTCTATCTTGAAGGTTGTGTGCTCAGTTTCCCCAAAGCCATAGATGTACTCAGAGGGCAGGCGTGTGGAGATGCGGATGAACATGTCATTGAAGGTGAAGCCAAGGAGCTGAGAGTCCCAGCTGCAAAAGAAAAAAGGAACATTTGCAAAAGAAAATCAGCTTCCTAGTGATTTCCAGCCACTGCATTTGTCAGGACTACAGAGCTTTCTATTTTAACCCACCAATTCTAGAGTCTCTCCCCAACAAAATATGCAGTAGACACAATCATCCCTGAGTCACTGTTAATTGTTCTCATCCACTGTATCAATACTTCCCTTTACTGTTATGCACAGTAGAAAGTAAAATCACTTCATCACACTCCCATTCCATACTCCCCATGCCTTCTGCTCTTAACCCTGATGGTCCACTTTCTACATGTATCCAGGCCTAGGATATAAGCATCTGAAACAACCTCATAATCTTGCTATTCTGCCTGCTCACTTCTCATGATAGCCTCTGGTGGAGACACCAAGGCTGATCCTGTTCTAAAACTCATCTCATATCCAGGCTTTGTCTTCATTCTCTTAGTTATCTCAATGAAATATGTCGAAACTGATAAATATCCTCCAAATTATGGCTTAGATAATGAATATACACATACACAGAACTGCCTCTAGTAATTTCTCTTAGAGTACTAATGATTCCCTCTATAAACAGAATACACTTGCTAGATGTGGAGATTAGAATGAGACATCCCCCATAGTTCCGTATATTTGACTACTTGGTCCCCAGTAGGGCACTCTTTTCCTCTTTGGAGTACAAGATGTGAACTCTCAACTTCTGTGCTGACATGTCTGCCTGTTTCTATTTCACCATCATAGAGTCTGACCGTCTGAAGCCATAAATGCAAATAAACTCTTTTGCAAGTTCTCTTGGCCATGTTGTTTGTTTGTTTGTTTGTTTTTGTTCATTGTTTTGTTTTTATCACAGCCATAGAAAGTAACTGGTCCATCGTGGATCTGAACATAGGCAGTATGATGCTTTGAGTCAGATATCTTCAAGGAAAACGAGCTAGTGAGAAATATTTAGGAGAACAGTAACACAGACTCAGACCAGGAACCACTTACATTACAGTGCCTGTGCTCCTCCGGCGAATTTGAATCCCAAATGGATTCTCCTTGATGAGAACTTCATACAGACGGCTTTCAGTGCTTGATGGAGCACTAGGGATGTTCAGAGGGACTGGAACTTCATACCGACTGTGGTTGGGATCATAGATCTAGGCCAGAGGAGATCATTTGTATTGCACCATAGAATTCAAAATTATATGTGAAGATTTTGAATTCCTACCTTACAAAATTTTAGATAATTGAAACACCAGATATCCTAAGTATACTTGAAAGATCACTGCATAACACATAAATCTGTCAAAGCATGGTATTAATAGTGTAAATATTCACTGTTATCTCTCATTTCAAAACACTTTGCACAAGTATAGTACTTTACAGATGAATAACTCAGAATACTCTTAGCATGTTTGACAGACACTGGATGTTATAAGTTTTCTCTTCTCTAACTTTACAATCCAGGACCTACTCAACCTACCAGAGAACAATGTCCAATGTAATAGCTTAAGCTGGGTTCAGGTATCATTGTTACAGGCTCTAGAACATTTGTTCTTCCATTTCAACATTGTGGTTAACATTAAAATTTCATTCTGAAATTGGTGTGTGATTTAGAAACATGGTATATTGTTTTGTATGTGTATGTAGGGAACCTGAAAGTATGGAATTAAAAAAATCTATTTTGATTTCAAAAATTCCTACTAAAAATGAAATATAAGCTAAGTAATTAGAATCCACATTCTACTGTTGATTCAATAATAATTCATGGGGATAGGGATTATATTGGCCAAGTTTATTATCTTGAAACACACAGGAATCATGGAAAACGGTGGAGAAGAACTCAGTTACAGTTTAAGGATATGAGCTAACATAAACTCTGAAAAGAGGGGTTTGTGATTACAAAGAAGAAAATGATTGGAGGCTTTAAGGTGGTTTCATGGAAGAAATAGAGGATGAATCTTAAAAGCTTTGTCACAGTAAAACAAGCAAAAAAAATGAAAGCAGAGAGTTCTGGTAAAGAAACATTAAACACAAAGTGTTAACATAGGCTCAGAAAGACATAAGCATGGTAGGGAAAGCTACTGTACAGCTAAATGGTTAGTGAGGAAAAGTTGAGGCTGCACACCCAATCAGCTTCATTCTGATGAGGCTACACAAATAAAACAAATCACAGTAGAAGACTTAGAACTCAAGTTCAGAAGGAGCTCAGATTCTCAGGGCTCCTTTAGGCGAGGGCTCTCTGTCTGGATCACTGACTTATATGCTCCCAGCTGCATTTGATAACTCACTAAGTACCGGCCTGTGTGGGATTCCAATCCCACCATGGTGGAAGACAAATCCCTGTCTAGTAGCAACTCCAAATTTAATAAGGAAACAAGCAACAGGATAGCTAGTCAATTCCTACATCCTTGGTTTAATTAAACCATGGAAGGAAAAACAATCACTTTCATGAGTATTTTAAAGATATCTCCAAACATTTTATTAAAAACACAAATCTCCTCCTATATTGCCAATCACAAATCTGCTCAGTTTTCTCATTTCAGTTAACATCACTACCATTCATAGACATACATGCAATTTAGCAACATGCTAGTTATTCCTTGGGCACCTCCTTCTTCTAGTCCATAGGAATGACCAAGATGATCTCAAGGTCTCAAACACTCCCATTGTTCCCCATCTCCTTTCTTATTCTAGAACAAACTCAGCCATAACTGTCCTATCTTCCCACTAGCCTCATCTGCTTTCGCTCCATGTATTCTCTCCCAACCTTAAACACAGAGATTTCCTCAATTTGAAATTAGGAGAGGTGTCTTTAGTGCACCAGATATCTAACTGATCTCATTACTCAGATGATAGTCTACAGTATTTTGCTATGAAAATACAACTTTTGGTCAGAATTCTGTAACACACAGTAGCGAAGAAAACTAGAACTGGAAATGTCCTGTCCATATTTGATAGCACACTCTGTGTTTACCTTAAACTGAAGCATTTCGTCCTTGTGGTACGTCACTTTCAGTTGCAGTTGATTCACAGGTGTAGAGGGGAAGGCATTGCTATAAGAAGAAGCCTTCAAGGTGATGTCAGCTGTGGCCCCGTGTGAGTCATACTGAATGTTGCTGACTGAGTACAGCTCATTAGCAAAGTAGCAATAAGGGACCCCAGAAGTGTTGGATACCTGGAAAGAAAGTCAGCATCCTATATCAGCAGGGATATGGAGTTATCAAATAGAGTTAGAAGAGACAAAATATGTGAAGAGAAAGCCATAGGTACATTCGTTCATATCAATAACATTTACATAAGTATGAACTTAAATTCCTGGTCTCAAAACAATATAGTAAATACACCCCACTCTTACCCATCCCACTCTTCAACCTAAATAATATTTATATGGAGACTTTCTGTGGATTTAAATAAACCCATGAATATAGGGCTGTAATAAAGACATTGTAGATTGCATTTCAGGAGTTTTCAGTTTACATGAACATCTTCAACATGGTTACCTCCCAGATGCAGCCACGGGCAGAGCAGTTTGCCTCAGAAGCACCATGCTCATCTGGATAACAATCTATCTTTTCCTCGTCCCTTGTGAAGATGTCCCACTCAACTGTATATGCTTCTCCCAGCATGAGATGGATATTTGTGATGGTGGCAACCTAAAAGAATGGAAATTCATCCTCAGTACAAAAGTCTTACAAGACATAAAACTTTTTTATGAAAATTAAGTATAAATGTTATTCTTAGTCTATCCTTATGCCCTACTTTTAGTATTTTACACAACACACTACAGCAAATAAGGGCACAAGCCAATATGTCCCTAGGGTATAGTAAGTGACAAAGGAAAATGCAACTATTCTATGAAAACCTTCTATATTTCACTGTCAAAAGAGAGAGACCAAGGAAAGCCTCTTATGATCAAACTTTTTTCATTCCTTCCATGGACCACTTGACCCCCACTTATTTTTTAAGAAATATTTTCTCCTCCTTTTCCAAACTAAGTTATTCTTTCTTGTTCATCACTTCCCAATAGCATGCCCCTCTTTGGTGCGGATGCCTAGATTATAGGGCATGTGTGTAATGTTGCTTGGGCTGCGATTCCAGTGTTCTCTGGAATCTTACACAAATTACCTCAAATTTTGATATCAGATATACCAATTAAGTGTAAGATTGGGGGTGTGAAATATCATATATAAACTTCCATTTCTAACATCCTAAGCCTGGTATGTGGTTACAGACTGATAATTTAAGACTTCTGAGCCCTTTGATGCTGCTCTATTAACTCAAACACCATTTCCAAGGCAAACACTCCCTGGAAAAACAAGGCCATTTTGGATCACATTACTAGCTATCTTCTTGATATAAAATGTGCTTTTCTCTGTATTTCAGTTTTAAATTAGAGATTCTTCCAATTAATCACTGAAAATGTAATGACTGTAGCATAAACCCGGCCAGAAAATTTAGTTTGAGCTCATCTGCTGGGACCAAGGTCTCGTTCTTGATAGAAGGGCCTCACCCTTCAGCTTTATCTCTGTTTTGTCTTTCTTTTCTATGCTTATTTTTTTCATTTTTCTTTTCCCTATAATACGGCATTGTAACTGGATCCATTCAACTCATTCCAATTCAGAGAGAAAATAGACCTTACTTATCACAAAATTTAAGTACTGAATCACTGACACCAAATTTTCGACTTTAAAAATTGAATTACAAAAAAAAAAAAAAAAAAAAAACAACAAAAAAAAAACTTTCAATTTCTCCGCTTCTGACTTTTTGTCACATCAACTACATAAATCCAATCAGTTTTCATGTCTATGGGTGATGTGCCTGCATTATGTGTGTGCAGTGACCTCAGATAACAGATGTGGCATTGATCCTGTGGAACTGGAGTTACAGATGTTTGGGAGATGGCATTTGAGTGTTAAGAATCAAGCCAGACAGCGAAGACACAGCATCAGAGGATTGTCAACTTGCTCTCCCCCCCCCCACTCCTCTTCTAATATCTCAACGCCCATAATCAGCTTGAAGAAGCTAATGATGAGTCAGCGCCCCTATTCCCTGGGCATGGGGACTAAGGTGGTAAATGTTGGGCTGTCTCCCTAGGGAAAAGTAGTGGTTTTGTCGGAATAGAGAGGATTAGCTAGGGTTTATTGCATAGCCATAACCTATTAGTAGAAATCTGTATAATTAATATCAAGATGAAGATATAAATTCTTAAATGGCACCAATTTACTTTGTTTACAAATTTTAAGGTTTTCATTGGCATGAGCTTCTTAGTGATATAACAGTGAGATGAATATTGTTACTCTCATAGGCATTGTACCAGTATAACACACTTAGGAATACAAAGCTTAGACCCAGTCCTTCTTTAACTTTTTTAACTGATTTGAGATGGTCAGCCTGTGAGTTAAGGGACTATAGCAAATTCATGACTTGGAGTTTATTATAAGGGTGTTCTCTATGTTTTATTTAGAAATAGCTGAGTGGAGTTAACAGGCAACAGTCCAGATTACCTTACATGGATAGCTGGTTTTCAAAACATCAGAAATCCTTAGAATTGACATGACAAACATTTCAGTATTAATGTTCATTTTCATTAGAGACCTGTCTGCTCCGGACAGCTTCCTATGTTAAATTCTAAGAAGAAATTGAGCATCCTTGGAGTTACTCCAGTTGTGGTGAGACAGCCACTAGGCAAGAATTGCCACTTTCCTTCTACAGACAAATTACTGTCCAGAAAAGGACACACTTGCAGAATAGTCGACTGATTATATCTGCCTAGACAGAGTAATCAGCCCTTAATAATTCTGCAGCACTAAGGTCTGTCAGATGATCCTGGGCCAGAAGGCAGAAGAACAGATGCTCCAACGTTTTGAAGTAGAGCGAGTGTCCAGGTGTTCAGAGGTCTCTATAAATTGGCTAAGTTTTAGAAGCTATGCTTTGTGCTTCCCACAATTATAGTCAACTCAGTCATTCTGGATTTCTGATGGGGTTGAAAACTTATAGCTATTTACTTTGAGAGAAAAGATCTGAGTGTATGGTCATCAGCTGACATTCATCCTAAAGCCAAGGAAAAAGCCAGGTTCAGAACTAAGTGTTTTAGTTAGGATAGATGACAGAGGTGCTGGTTAGTCAACAAAAGGATGGACTGGGTATTAGGACTATCTTGTACCTCACTGGTACAAATAGGCATAATTATGCTCTAATTGTATTTTGAGAGAAAAGTTTCCTTTTAACAGGAAGGGTGATGTGTAGGAGGAGCTAAGGTGGGAGGAGTACTGAGAGGAAGAAAAGGAGTAAGAAGAGGAGAAGAAGAAGGAGAGGAGAAGCTAGGTGATGAAAGAGAGATAGAGGGGGGAGACAGGGAAGCAGATGTTCATGTATCTCCACCAGTCAAAGATAGTTGATATATCTAGGTTGGGTAGTGGGTTACACCTCTGATTGAACAATACCAAACTTATAAAGCCTATGATTAACATTTCTTAAAAAAAATGTATAAATGCAAAATGAAAAGGGGGCATGGGATAGGGGTTTTCTAAGGGGGGGGAATGGGGAAACAGGATGGTATCTGAAGTGTAAATGAAAGATCTAATAAAAAAAAAATATATACTACCAAGTGAAAAAAAAAAAAAAAAAAAAAAGAATCAAGCCAGAACCTCAGGGAGAGCAGCTAGTGCTATTAACTGCTGAGCCATCTCTCCATATCCACAAAACGCTATCTTTCAAGGTGCTGTTCCATCCATGCCTTCTCCGGAAAGCCGGCCTCAACTACTCTACAAAGCTTTGGACATCCATTAAGACCAAAGCAGATATTTTACCAATTTTGGTTTAGACACCTTCTTAATACTTTCATATATTTTTATTTATGTTAATTGTATTCCTGACCATCCTGATTCAAACAATGTTAGTTAGTACCATCAACTCTTTTTCCATAAAATATTTTTTGCAAATGCATATGCTAAGGAACCTATGATATGTCTTAATAAAGTTTAACAAAAGGAAAGGAACATTAAAAGTTAAATAAATAAAACTCCTGTAATTTTTTTATTCATATGATCTCTTTCTCTACCTTCACCTTAGAGCACAAGCCATCAACTTTCAGAGTCCTTTCCTTGGAATCTGTCCCCACACTCAGTTAGAGAAAACCAAACACAAAGTGAGAAGAGAATAAGGATGGGAAAAACTGAAGGCATGGTGGCTCCGACATCTGGTTTTATCTTCCTTCATCAATATTCTAACCTCCTCACTTGGTCTCAGGTGTGCTCTGGTCCTTCAGCAACCCATGTGATCTGAGCAAGAAGGGACATCATGACCCGATGGAGGTTTGTGAAAAGCCTCCTCACAAAAAGAATTCTTACCTTCAGGTTTGAATTGTAAGTGACTTGAGGAGACATTTGAAGGAGAGCCCCATTCTGTTTCACGCTAACATTGCGGAATTCCTGTGTCCCAAGGATTTTAATTTCCTGGAATTCTAGGTTATTGGGATCCTTATAGTTTGAACTTGAAATTGTCACATCCAAATGGTTCTGAAACATACCAAGCATAATTATGAATAAATTATGAACATGTAAATTACCTAAGCTGTCAAACACTCTATCCTAGACCACACCCCTGAGCTGCTCTGAAGTCTTTTCAGTTTCCCTCCTACTGCGTGTTGATGGGGATGCAAACTTATTTTCATAAGCCAATGGAGATAGTGGAGGAAACTCTCAGACCTTTTAGAGAATCGTGCCTTACAATAATAGCTGATTTGCTTCCTTATTACTATTGCGTCTTATTGATAACAAAGCTGATATAATTATTATGAATTAAGTCATAAATAGCAATTATTTGCCTCTGGTACATATTGATAATTAAGTTATAATTACAGAACATATATAGTCATTTTCAGGAAAATCCCACACAATATTCATAAAAAAATATGCTACTCACTTGAGTGACAGAAAATTCACAGAAAAGGTAAATGTTTTTTTCCACAGTATCTGAAAGAAGAAAGCAAAGTCAGACTGTCCTGGTGTCCAAAGAAGAACAGTTTCACCTTCTCTTTAAAACTGATTCTTCATGGGGGCTATCCCAAAAGCTTTTGATTGTACGTAGGCTATGTTATTCTAGCTGGGCTGCCTTGTCTGGCCTCAGTGGCAGAGGATGAATCTAGCCCTGCAAAAACTTGAAGTGCCAAGGTGGGGGAATACCCAGGGGCAACTACCCACTCAGATGAGAATCAGGGATGAGGGAAGTATTGTGGAGGGTGACTGGGAGAGGGCAGTAAGCAGGAAGTAAAGTAAATAGGTAAAAAATAATAATAATAGTCACTTGAAAAATAAAACTGATTTCTCATCCCTTTCCTGACTGCTGAGCACTTCAGCATGTCTGTGGATAACACTTCTTTCCTCTTGCATCCACCAGACACTTTGGCTGCTTCTGCATCTTTGCTGGATGATGTCACAGTGAATATGAGGAGCCAAGTATCTGTGACACATCATTTTCATTTCTTTGGGATGGTACATATGTAAACATAGGACTTTTTGCTATGTAGTAGTTGTGTTTTCAACATGTGAAGAAGTGTCTACTCTGCTCCATAATGGCTATGTAAATCTATTTTATGATTTGATGCCTTTGTTCATGTCATATTTAAAATCACAACACTATGCCCAATATCAAAATAGTTTTCTCCTGTGTTTCTTCCTAAGAGTTTTATGTTAAGTCCATTGACCATTTTTTCACAACACCTAAATTGGTGAAACGACAAACATATTTATCAGAAGATGAGTGGTTAAAAGAATTGCAGTGTGCATACACAATGGAATATTCTTTAATAGTAAAGCCCTGCACTTCGACAACAGAAGTGAATCTGGATCATATTATACAGATATAAATAAGTGAGACAATAAAGAGAAAGCAATGCATGGTCTCAGTTTTAAAAAGAGCTAAATAATTGAACTGATATAGGAGACAGAACAGTATGTTTTTCAGGGGCAGGTAGAATGGTAAATTAAGAAAACCTGTTCAAAGACCATGAACCATAATAAGAACAAATTTCAGAGATCCAGCATTGCCTTTAGTGGTAATGGCATCAGTGAACATTATGGTAACCAGTGCACAATGCCTGTATGTGCAGAGTCTGTGAGGCTGTATATTGTCTTTTCCTTAATACTATAACTAAGAAAAGATCCTTTGCAGTGCTCCCATGACAGTGATCTTACTGGACTCTTCCCAGTGAGTGTCATGAGAATTGCTAGTGCATTGGAGACAAGGGAGAGAGAGAGAGAGAGAGAGAGAGAGAGAGAGAGAGAGAGACAGAGACAGAGACAGAGACAGAGACAGAGACAGAGACAGAGAGGGAAGGAGGGAGGGAGGGAGAGAGAGACAGAGAGAGACAGAGAGGGAGGGAAGGAGGGAGGGAGAGAGAGACAGAGAGACAGAGACAGAGAGGGAGGAAAGGAAGGAGGAGAGAGAGAGAGAGAGAGAGAGAGAGAGAGAGAGAGAGAGAGAGAGAGAGAGAACATATTAATGGTAAGTGCTCATACTCAGGAATGTATGTGCTGTGCTTGCTACCTCCCCAACATGGATATGCTTTTCATATCATCATAGTCCCTGCCCCAAGGACTTAGGTAAAAGATATTTACAGTGCAGGTGAGTTACAGGAACAGTCACATAAATCTCTTTTGTAAAAATGAAGTGAGAGACTGTTAAACATTACTGACAGAGAATTCAGAAAGAGGGACACAGAGAAACAAGAGACAAAGACAGAAAGATGCCCTTTCACTGTCTATGGTTCATCCATCATGGCTTCTGGCCAGTACAACCAGAAGCAAATGTTTTCTCTGGGATGCTACTGCTAGGATGCCTGGTGAGATATCACCCACAGCTGAATGATCAGCAGGAGTAAAGGGACAAAGTCTGGTGAAGATCTGCACTGGCCACATCCTCTCAAGACACTCACCCTTCGACTGCCCATCATCCCAGAACAGCTCTCCTTTTGCTTCTTTGTTCTCATCCAGAGCAATGATAAGACCAAGAGGATTCTTCCGGCTGTGGGGAGCAGATTCACACAAGACACAATCCTTAGCACCCAAAAGATTTTGACAAACATTTGCATTTGTTTCTATTGGGAAAAGTTACTACTAGCAGCTGCTGTTGTTTTCCTTCCAATACAAAGACAAGATTGACAGGTACTTCTCTCTCTAGTATCAATAGTTCACATGGGATGGAAACACCTAAAGCATAGCCATAAATACATATAAAGGAGGCAGGAATATGAGATCAGAATCAATAGGTACAATAAAAAAAATTGTGGCTGAAAATATTATTTAGAAGACAGTATCAGAAGAGGAAGAAATCCTACACAATAATGCTATGGCTGGGTATTTACATTTCATGATCAAGGAGAAGTGTCAATTGCTATGAAGAAGACACACTTTTTCCCCATAAGACAGCTTTTCTGATCAACCAAAATTATACATTAGGATCATATATAGAATGGCCATTTCCCTTATTTAATTACTTATTATTTTGTCTTGTGAGACAAACCTAGATCACCAGGAGTTTGAAAGTAATGGCAAGCACTCTGCCAGAGAGTTGGAGATAGCATCTGACTCTAGCCTTTGAGAAAGCAGTTGGAAGTGGGTAAGGATGTAGCTCCAGTGAAAATGCATTTCTCAAATATACGTAGACTTTTGCAAAGCATAATGGGTGAGAAACTGAAATGTATCAAGACGGATGACTGCTGGGGGACTAGAGTAGCATGTTCTGCCAGGGATGGCCTGTGTTCTGAAAGGACTCCAGGAAAACTGCTGCTCAAGGCATTGTGAAACTATGCTCTGTTGCTTCTAAACACTCTACCCTTGCAGCCGAGATGTCAAGCCAGGTCCACGTTTATATTTTAGGAGGGGAAAATTCAGTAGCAATGTGCAAAACAGCCTGGTATTAACACAATTTGGAAAAAAGAAAAGAAAACATAAGTCTTTGTATTTATTTTCACAAAAAGCCAATCATTTGAAGTTTTAGAATAATAAATGTAGTTCAATGGAAAACATTGGTTTCCAGAATTCTAAGAATTCTCAGCATATTAAAATCAAATAATGTGCACATCTTCAACATGAGTTGAGGACCTCAGTCCAGCCAGTGTATGTTCTTTGGTTGGTTGCTCAGTCTCTACAAGCCCCTAAGGGTCCAGACTAGTTGACTCTGATGGTTTTCCTGTGGAGTTCTTATTCCCTTCAAGGCCCTCAATCCTTTCTCTAATTCTTCCATCAGAGTCCCCAAGCTCTGTTCAGTGTTAGGCTGAGTGTCTCCCCAAGTGTTTCAGTCTGCTGCTGGGTGGATCCTCTCAAGAGGATGGTTATGCTAGGTTCCCATCTGGAAGCATAACAGCGGATCATTAATAGTGTCAGGGATTGGTGCTTGTCCATTGGATGAGTCTAAAGTTAGGCAGGCTATTGGTCGGCCATGCCCTCAGTCTCTGCTCCATCTTTGTCCCTGTATGTCTTGTAGCATTTGGGCATCTCAGTTTTCATGTGAGTCTCCCAACAACTGGAACAGAGACTATCTCTAAAGCTGTTGCCTGTCTATGGGATCTGCTCCCCAAACTGGGCTGCCTTGCCTGGCCTCGGTGGGAGAAGATGAGCCTAGCAGAGATTCAACATGCCAGGGTGGGAGGATACCTGGGGGAGAAGGGAGGGGTGCCCTTTCAGAAGAAGGAGAAGAGGCATGGGGAAGGAATTCTGTGACATCTATGTCATAGATGTCACAGACCAGGAAGGAAGGCAGATCAGAATTTAAAATGAATAAATAAATAAATTGATGAAAAATAAATTAAATCAAATAAGGGAATAGTTTCAGAGACACATGACAGAAACATGCAGCTCTTCAGCGGAGTGCAGATGGAGTCTACAACTGGAGTCAATGATGAGTAGAAATCTTTAATATGTGTCAGTGTATATTATATTATCATATAATTTTTAAAGTTATTAAATTTTAAATATATTTTGATAATATTCTTTTCCTCCCACAAGTCCTTGCAGATTTTCCCCCAACACTGACCCAACTTTAAGTTCTTTCTCAAAAAAGCAAACAAATGCCCAATACAAAAAAAAGCAAAAGCAAAATATAATAAATAAAAGAAAATAAAACCACACTCAAACAGAAAAAATAAATACCACACTGGAAAAGCACATACAAAAAACCCAAACAAACAAACAATAACAGCAACAAAAATGAAAACTGGAATCCATCATATGTCTGTCAGCTACTCCTGAAAATAAGGCCTCTTCTGGAGTTGTTGATATACCCAGTGTCATTCTATTGGACAAAACTGAGTTTCCCTCTCCCAGCAAGTATAAGTGACACTTCAGTTGTTAACCTTTGCCCTAGCACCTGGACTTTCATTTGTCACAGGAAGGAAAGAGCTAGGTGGAAGGACTGGAAAGGAAGCTAAAAGTTATAAAAAGCTGAACAGTGGATCCAAAATCTAGACATGTGAATTCGTGGGCCAAGAGCAGAGAACCACCAACAGACACGTGGGTGAAGGCAGGTAGGTGATCATCTAACCAGGTTTGCCCAGAGTGGAGTCTTCCGAAGACATGAGACTTTCAATGCCAATGCTGAACGCACCTTTGGAAACCAAGACTGAGCATCCTGCCTGTCAATGTGTTCTGACGCAGGCAGAGAGGTTGGGGAGGGATAGAGTAAAAACCCTCAAAAACCAATGAGGGTACAGCTCTAGGTCATAAGCTTCTAGATAAAAGTCAAGTAAGGTCCAAAAAGACACACTTCACTCCAGCACCCTTCAAACCCGCAGTCTGGAGCATACTGTCCCAGAAATACTGTCCTTTGTCAGCCCTGTGCCCTCTTAAACAATCCCGTGCTGTACCTGACTTCTGTGGTTGTGGCTGGCTGTTGTGTGGGGAAGATGTAGCCCCCTCGAAGGTGAAGTCCAATCTTGTCTTCAGGAAGTTCCATCTCAATGCTTTGCTTTCTCCATGCCAATTGCTCTCCCTGAGGCAGGCAGATAAATCAAACACATTGGCTTCATAGTGTGTGGACCTCTGTCATGCTGAGCTTCCTGCAGTGCTATCTCCTTCTACTTCTACTTCTGAGGGATTTAGCAGAATTACTTTCTACCCAGACAAACAAATGAAAGGAAGGCTAAAATGTAGGTCAGCTCAGGGGTTGTAAAACAGTTTTGCCATGCTGAGCCTGTTGAATGTATGTTATGAGAACTGATACTTCTGAGCTAATCCTCTGATTTCTGGTCAAGCTCAAATCGTCCATGAGGCTCTCTAATGCTTGCTCACGAGAAGCACTTTGAGTCTTTATACTCTTGCTGAGTGAAGTGTTAAGGTGATAGATTCCTCCAGAGCTGTGCTGTGAACTTACAGAAAACACTGCAAAGGTACTCGTCCATGCATGAATGGTGGGACCTTAGCTCTAGAGAGTCACCCTCTCTATGCAGCTGCAGCTGCAGTCTTGAGTTTAAGAACAGTTCCAGCTACTTACGGTCTCATAGTCGTACCAGGTGGCATTAGGTACATATGCTTTCACTTTCTCTGCACCCTAAAATTAAATTTAAAAAAAAAAATTATTCTCACAATGCAGCCTCTGATGACATAAGGATGTTTTAGAATCAGGCAGGGACTTCCCAGCCATATTCGGAGAACATATAGCCTCCCCCCCCCTGTTGTTGAACTATTCCATTTTTTCTAGTACAGATAAGAGTCTGGATCAAGTGGGGCACAAATGGGATGGATTATAATTAGAAACAACAAAAATGATGATGATGATGAAATGTACTGTGGGGACAATTCCAGCTTTCTGTGAATTGCCTCATTTAATCCTCTCTGTGCCTCATTTGTTAGATGCAGTTATAATTCCTGCCTTTGAATTTGAGAAGCCTGCATTCCCACCTAGCTGGCAAAGAGCATCTACTCTGAAAACTTTGACTTCAGAGTGAGTGTTGGCCTCTGCTTCGTCGTGGCTCCTCATCTCAGAGCCATAATAGTTATAACGACCTGACGAGTTACAAGCTCATTCCCAAATCAAAGTCACCAGTAGGTGCTTTTACACTGATTGAGAACTTGTGTAGAAAAGGGGTCCTTTAAAAAAATAATAATGTATATCAGATATGCTACTACAAAATGCTCCTGGATAATCTTCTCCATTGACCCAACTAACCAGATATCAGCAGTGAGTTTGTAATAGAGGGTAGAGGTGATTTGAGAGGTAACAAGTGGGAACAGAGGCAGAGGGTGCCTGCCTGCCTCCATGAGAATGCTTGCCTGATCCAGAACAGGAGTGATGAGGAGACCTGGTCCCCACAGAAATTGTCGGTCTATGCCCCAAGTATTGCTGTCTTCATAGAACCTAGATATCAAAGAGATAGGTCACAGAGAGATAGATCAGTGCTCCTGAAATCTCCCCACAGTCTAACCAAAGCATATAGGCTACCTGGAAAACACCCACAATCATCACTGTATGATACCCACTCTGCTCTACCTCCCTCCACCCCATGAAGATCTCTGTCCACAGCCCGTACACCTTCCTGCTCTTCCCTAGGTGACACAGAAGTTCCTATTCCAGTATCTATTCTAGGCAGATCCCAGCCTTCAATATTGTTTTCTGTATCTCCCATTGAAATCTAAGTAAGATAACCCACAAATTTTATGACCAGCTTACTGTCTAAAACAAGATCTGGGATTGGAGCTAGCAGCTCAATGCCAGCATTCCCAGATATGTGAATGTCAGAATGGTCACAGTTTCAAGTCCTGCCTGAGCTCCAGAGAAAGTTATAGGCCCACCTAAGAGATTTAACAGATGCTGTCTCAAAACTAAAGGTGTTAAACAGGATTGGCATATAGATAGCTCAGTGGCAGAGTACTTGTGGACTATGTGCAAGGCTCAAAGCTCACTTCTCGATTTTATCTCCTCCCACAAGCACAGCAAAAGTAAAGAACTGCATCAGACCAAAAAAAAAATTGCCAGAATATACACAATTTTAAATTTTCTATTTTAAAATGTCTGCTTTTAAACAAGGGATTCCAGGAGGTTAAAATTTTACCCCAGAAGTGATCATGAGTGTGTGTACATGTCTAAGGCTTGCATCTACAACACTTACAACACTTTAGCATTATTTTGAAAAGGAAAGGTTCCCAAGAAACTGCCTGCTGGGTTAAATCAGAGATTCCAACTGGTTAGCTAATAAGAATAATGGAATTCTCAGGATCATTTTTGAGATTTTTGCTTACAAATTGCTCTTATTCCTAGAGACTCAACAGAATCCTAGCATCACAGGACGTATACATAGTACAAAGCCTCGTTTTAAGATTTTTCAAGTTCAACTAAAAAGAGTTGGGAGGGGTGGGAAAGTGGTAGATTTCTTGGTCAGTATATGCAAAGCACTGAGCCTGATCTACAGTGCACGCACGCGCACACACACACACACCTGACTACCTGGCTTGGGTGGTTTTATATTTTACTCTGATATTCTGGCACAGTCAACAACCCCCAGTTTGCATTAACAGAATGTTAGAACTTACTCATGTAGAAGAGGCCTAGCTACAGTGTCTCCCCGGCTGTGTGCTCTGTAGAAAAGAGTGTAGAGGTAAGGCAGCAGGGTGTAGCGGATGTTAAGGTAGTGCCTAGATGAATTCAACAGCAAGGAGTCAGCTCCAAAAGAAGCAGGATCCTGGTCCTAAAAAACAGAAGAGTTTGCAGTTGTGGACTGGCTATGGGAAAGCAATCTACACCAAGAATGATTTCAGGGAACATGCAGCATGACCCAGAGTTTCATGCAGCATGATCTGGGGCCTTGGTTTCCCTCTGTCTCTGAGTGACACAGCTGAAGAACTGAACCATGACACTGAATAAGCTGTCATTGCAACTTACAGCTCACACTGTCTCGCTCACGCTTTAGAACTGACCAGTTAAGAGGCATAATTAACTATTTAATTAAGCCTAAGTTAAATAATTTTGAAATGTTTCTCCATCTTCATTCTCATTACAAAAACATGCAATGTAGGAAGACTACAAAAAGGTTTTATAAACACTTAAAGTCTCAGCATTTCCATTTTTATTTTTAGCTTTGTGAGATTCCCATTTTTGTTTTAATGATGTGATAGCCCCTGTCACCTTCCTAGCATCTGACTGACCTTCTATTCTGTGACACTTCCCTCCAGCTGCCTTGTAAAGGGTAAGATTTGTGCCAGCTGCTGACTCAGCAGCTAATTATTTTAAATATCAAATATTAAATATTAATTAAATGTTTATTTAATTAAATTACTCTAAATATTTGATTAATGAAATATTAAATATTAATTAAATGGCTATTTAATTAAATTATTCTCCACAGCCAGGTATTTATCTGTATTTCTCATTTATGAATTTTTAAAACAAGTTTGCTAGGTAGCATAGGCTAGTCTTGAACTCCTAATCCTCCTGCCACTACCTCCCTAATAGCTAGGATTAGACATCTGTGTCACTGCATCCAGGCTCAATTATGAACTCTTACCCCTTTGCTTAAAAATTGACTGTTTGTTTGTTTTAGTTTGGTTTGGTTTTTGGTTTTTCAAGACAGGGTTTCTTTGTATAGCCCTAGCTGTCCTGGAACTCTCATTGCAGCTCAGGCTGGCCTAGAATCCAGAGATCCATCTGCCTCTACCTTCCAAGTGCTGGGCCACCTTCACCCAGCACAAGGTTGACTCTTAACATCATTATTTAAATGTATGTCTCCAGATTCTAGACCCAAGAAAGCCATTCACACAAAATGACCAACCAGTAACTATATTTTTTTTAAAAAAATAAACTTGCCTCAATGACAGCAATATGTGAGAGACTGGGACATTGGGACATTCCATCATCAACAAGTCCTCATTCATGGCAAGTGGGTCCCAAATCAGCATACATACAGTATATTATAAAGCTGGCTCAACAGAGTTCATGGTGACAATACAAACATCCAGTTGTAATGCACACCCAATGTACTTTGATTGTACTTCCCAGCTGACTTACTTTGTAGCCTTGGCCATTATGATTCCGGGAAAATGGATAAAATGCCCCCAGCTGCATCCAGCGTCTGCAGAGCTCCTCATAGGTGTCCTGGGCAAAGCCACATATATCGGCCCCTACCTATAATGACACATGGACAGCATGTTTAGGACATGCCCACCCCTCCTGTTGCTTTCTACAGGGACTTCTTAACGGAACTCTGTTAAAGCTTTTACCCAGAAGGCTGATGTGATGTGTCCAGAATCGGCATTTAGCCCCTGTCCACATCACTGTTAGATGACTCCTTTCCTCTGTGGTGTCCCATCTTATTAAACAAGTGGAACGCTGTAACTTTCTATAGACAGTTGTTGCTAATACCAATAATATTATTGGACCACACCCTTCTCTGAAGCCGAACTCTGATCACGTCACTCACTTCACTGAACTCTCCACAGCTTCCTTGCTATCCCTTCTATCGTTGCAATCTACCCTTGCAGATAGCCTCCTGCTCCAGGTTTCCACTCTGACCTTAGAGGCACATCTACCATCCCCTTTAAGTTCTTTTTGCTTGAGATTATTTTATGCTCTTAAAATGAGCTTCTCCCTGGATCCCCTGGTACCACTTAACCATCTTTTCTATGGAGTCTTTTGACCTCCTCCTCTGACTCACTCTGTCCCTTATAATCATATCAAATTAATAAATATTCTTCTCAGAATCTCTCATAACGCTTAATATGTGCCTTCCTTTGGGTTTTTATTCTAGGCTTGCCATAAGAATCTGTTTGCATGTGTACCTCTGTATTCTGTTCTTGTGTGCCACCCATATTTTATTTAGCATCTTGCACACAGTAAGTACTCATAAATGTATCTGATGAATTTGACTAAGCACTCCAAAACCTATCTATGCTGTGGGATTGTTTGTTCATCTGCAAACTAGTTACATAGTTGTGTTCCGTGTATGTATAGATCTGATTAGTTACATAAATGTGTTTCATGTATGCATGCATCTAATTAGTTACATAGGTGTGTTCCATGTATACATGCATCTGGTTTAGACTAAAGAACTCGTGCACTTTTTGTGTGTCAGACACTTAAGAAGAACATTTCAGGAGCTATCAGGATTGCACTTTCTATTTGCATCGGGCAGCTCAGACAATGAGGTTATGGTATCAGAGCCACAGTGATGGTGATGAAGAATGACGTTAAAGCCCTAGGCCATGACAGGATTTATAGTATAAAAACTTGTCAGAAGGAAGCTGCATCGGGACTGAGATTCATAAGAGAGCTTGGGAAAGAGACTCACCATTGGAATACCGAAGAGGTTGAACTCGAGCATGCCTGGGATGGACCACTGAAGGTCATTCCAGGTGGCAGTGTTATCTCCTAACCAGTGGGCTGCAAATTTGCCAGAACCAGCAAAGGTAGAACGTGTTAGGATGAAGCTTCTCTTTTCTGGGAACAGGGTCTTCACGGCTCTGGGAAGGGATGGATTTAGGGGTCAGTGGGAGCTCAGCTGGTAGAACAACAATAGCGAGAATAGTAAAAGACAAGCATCTCACATCCTCCATCCCTCTCTTAAATTGTTAGAGGAAATGTTAGAAGAAAGTACCGTGGCATGGATTTGTGATTTCTTTAGCTTTGCTTTAGACAGGCCATTAGACTCATAATTTTCTACAACTTCAAAAGCAGCCTTGAAAGAATTGAGAACTAGAGGTATATGAATTTCATAAAACAAAAGAGAAATGTGACCTAAGTAAAAAAAAAAAAAAAATACATTATTCTATCACAAGACCAAATAAACAAAACAAAAGTGGGCTTATTAACATTTCATACAATAGAAGTCTGTGGGTCTAACCTAAAACCTCAATGCCCATGGACATCTACAAGATACTTAACCCTCTGTATCCTTTACTTTACAATATGTAGAAAGACAACGTACATAGAGAGAAAAGCCTAAATGATGCTTACAGTATTTTGGATACTTGTCCTTGGATACATTTTTTAATAGTTTTCTTCTGATTTTCTTTTCATTCATTTACTCATTTGTTATCTCATTTTTTTATGTATTGTGCAAATACATGTTGGATTTCTTATTCTCTACATGCCAGTTTTTTCATCAGTAATGTAGGAGGAGCTAAGATGGGAGGAGTGAAGAGAGGAAGAGAAGGAGTAAGAGAGGAAGAGGAGGAGCTAAGGGAGAGACAGAGACGAGAGAGGGGGACATGGAGACTGATGTTCATTTGTCTGTAGCAGTCAAAGGTAGTTGGTATATCTAGGCTGGATATTGGGTTACACCTATGATTGTAAGGGCATCTTGTTATTGATCATTACTAAATATATAAAGCCTTTGGATAATCTAAGCATTAGAGTCTCGTTTGTACTGAGCCCGCATGGTTGATGGAATGGTCTGGGCAATGCCCAGCCTTGCAGAGACAGTGTGGAAGATTGGCAGAGGCATCTCCCATGCTGGCATCTCGTAGGTGGCAGGGCTGGTGTTTCTGGCTTGCCGTTTCTAGCTGCTGCGCGCATGTGCTTTCTGGTCACACAACATGGCAGCTGAGCTAGGCAGAAATGCGGCAGCTTAGATAGTCAGCTTTGCTGGCAGCTGTTTTTTAAATAATTACTACAAAAAGTAATGATAAGCATATTTTTAATATTTGTATCAGCTTTGTGTTTGTGTGTGTGTGTGTGTGTGTGTGTGTGTGTGTGTGTGCCTGTGTACATTGGATATATGCACATTATATGCAGGAGCCAGAGGGAACCAGAAGAGTGAATCTGATTCCATGAAACTGGACTTAACGGGCAGTTGTGAGCCACCCAATGTGGGTGCTGGAAAACAAATAAATGTCCTCTAGGAGACATGTTTTAACTGCTGAGCCATCTGTTCAAGATTGCCATGCCATCCTGCCCCGGTTTATCTTTCATTTAGACTTTTAATAAATACTATATAAGAGTCACCAAGCCTCTAACAGATCCATAATTTTATCACATATGAGTTTATAATAATAATGGACTCACTCTGCTGTCGCAATGGTCATGGAGTAGCCGTACAGATTGTGAACATCATACTGCTTCCCCCAGTGCTGAACTGCATCCATGCAGAGAGTCTTAGAGAACAAGTACCCATCCAGGACCTCTGCAACAACAACAATGAATATCCAGTCAGGGAAACCTTACATGCCAATTTCTTACTTCTTAATTACAGTACAACCTGCAAAGATGGCTGCACTGGGCAGGCCTTCATTGTGTGTTATCATCATCAACATGCTGATAACATGATGATAACAACATGTTCTTATCATCAGGAGATCATCTAATTGATGTAATTTTCTGATACAAAAATACATTGTGTCATTCACACACCTCTGGTTCTCAGACACAGAGAAGATAATCTAATTCAACTAGAATTTACATCGGACTTCTTTTTTCAGATGTGACTCAAAACATGAAGCATTAGGTGAAAATGTAATTTAATGTCTGACTCCTTTTGCCCTTAATCATATATTGCATAGAGAGATTGCTAGTCTTAGTCTCATTCTTAGATTCTCTGTTCCTTTTGTATCACTGTGGCTCCCACAGAAATGGACTGTGTGTTCTATTTATTAAAATAGCTTCTTAATAATTTATTTACTTATGATCTACTTTTAGAAATCCATTCTATGTGATAATGCTAAATTAATACTTCTAAAAACCAGTTGGCAATCCTAAAGCCCCTAACAAAACTATAAATAGCGTCTATCACTGAAAGTATTAAGTGAGAACTGTTTGGCCTTCCATCTCTTCAAAATTTGATTCTCACCTACATCTGCCTCAAGCTCCTAGTTTGTCATCAGACTGAAATGACCATGGCTATTGTAGTCCTTGAAGTTTTGTTCCATTCTTGATGAAAACACAATTTTCTTCCTGGCTCTGTGTCTTTCTTCAAACTACAATTAATCCTATAGTTCCACATTCATACCCTCAGAGGTCTGACTTCAGTTGACTATATAGCTCATGCCTATCCTTCAAGCTCTGAACAGCACCAGAAGTATCCCTCACCTAAAGATCAAAGCTATCCTCCTAGTATCTCTTGTAAGCTCTGGCCTATGAGGTTCATCTTGACAATGGCACTAACTACGACTAGCCTCTGGAATCAGCATTGTATTTGCTTTGCACTTTTCCCTACAGTGCCCTAGACTGGGCATAGAAGTACTAGATTACCTGTTGAGAATGTATGCCTCTTCAGAGAACCATAGCTAGTATATTGAGACTCTTTCCTAGTTTTCTATATATAGCACCCATATTTTCCTTTCACCGTAAACATTATGTTCAAACTCCCTTGCCCAATGGTTCAAGTCTATCCTTTTAAATCTAAAATATCACACACACACTGTGCCATGTCAATCAAGCTGACCACAATGACTTACTTGGTGTGAATGGGGGATAATTCAAGTTGTTTTGGGAACATCCAGAAACTGAACCATCAACGAAGTTGGAGACTTCATTCATATCCTACCAGACAGAGAACAAAAATCTATCAGGCAAAGTAGGATGCCATGTTTTTAATACTAGTGTTATTCTATTTTTCTAATAAATCAGAAAAATTAGTATAGATATTTATTTTTAAGAGTAGCCCCATGGATATGGTAGAAATATATGTTCTTATCTTCTCTACCCACTGAAAATTTTACAGAGTAAGTTCTTAGAATAACTTTGAAAGGATGCATATTTATAATCACTGAAAGTAAACAATTCCCAAATATATTATCAAAAGTTTCAGTTTATTTGCTGTCATATATTTCAACCTATAATATCTATGTGCCTAAATAGAACTGTGAATCTACCTACATATATATATATATATATATATATATATATATATATATATATATATATATGAGTAGGACAGTGTATCCATCTTTGGGTGCTGTAATTTTTATAATATAATTTTTGCTGTTACCTTTTTAGCTGATTGTATTATGTGAATCTTCTACAATTCTTTTATAAATAAAAAAAAATTTCAACTGTAGGCCAAAATTGTATTTAACATTGGTTAATGTTAACATGTGTTACATTCATTTTCATTTGATTTATGAGATATTACTCCTTAACACAGCCAGATGGTACTTTGTGCCTGTGTACTTTGGTTTTGAGTAATCTGTCACCATGTCAAAATTTAAAAAGCCTCAAACTTAAAATAAAGAGTGCAGGTACTTCATGACAATATAAGGAATATGTTATACTTGTCTTTATTTTTTTTATACACTACATGGCTCAAAGACAAAGCCAGAGTTACACACTGTTAATGTCTCTATGAGTAAGTCTTAAAACTCACAATCCAAATTCCATCAAACTCTACTACATTGTGGAAAAGCTCAAATTCTTTTGTCCACCAAACAGCACAGTTGGGACTGGTGTAATCAGGGAACACAGTTGTCCCAGGCCAGACCTGTGAAAGACAAAAAGAGAAAGCATTAATAATAAATTAAATGAATATAGAATAAGCAAAGAACTTTATGTAGGAATTCCTACTGTGATCGTGGAGACAGAGGCAGAAACCACAAATCTCAGCGTAAACTCTCTTAGAGAATCGACCACTCTCAAGGGAAATAAAAAGCCACCTGAGAAAACTACTTTTTAAAATGTCAATTGACTATTTAAATGAATTACTCCAAAGATAAAAACCATTGTTTAGTTTTCTAGTCTTCAACTCTGGTTCACAATACTATGTTGCTTCCTCTACTTTGAAGTCTAAGAATTGAAAATAGAGACGTTATGTATGAAATTAAATTTCATTACAATCTGTAGATTCTAACATTAGTTACATTTCTCTATTCTTTCTCAATCCAATTCCTTCAGACACTATAGTATGGAGGGAGGGCAAGGATATTAAAAGTAAAACAGATGATAACACCTTCATGAATAAGAAGACAACAAAATACTTTTTAAAGTGGTAAGTATATTAATCTTTGACACGAAACTGAGTTGAGTGGTATGGCTTATAATCATTGGATTTTCCTAGTAGAAGGTGACTAGTGCCACTTGCCAAGCAGTGTCAGTGGGGCATTGTGAGGAGGAGTGTAGTGACAAGAGGGAACAGAGTGAGGAGGTAGATACTCTGTGAGTTGCCATTTAATGGGATCTGGCTGAGAAAAGCATGTAAGAACTAAGGTAGATGGTAGGCATTTGTATATAAAAATGCAAAGAAAAATTTATCCTCAGTATGACCAAGTTTTTTGAACATGCACCAAAAAAAAAAAAAACCACATACTTATCCAGATACACTCAAACCCAGCCAGAACCAGAGCCACAGTTTCTCTACTTTTACCTCTCCGATGAGTGCACTGATGCCATCAGAACTATTCACCCAGATTTTCATTGCTGAACCCCTGTCATATGGGCCATAGGGATTGCTTGAGAGAGAGTTGTTGGAAATGGCTGGATCCTAAGAAACAAGATAACATCATGAAAAAAACTTACTTTAAGCTAAAGACTGGACTTCAAAAAAGTCACCAATAAAATAATCACATTTAAATACAACCAGTGAAGGCATTAAAATATTTTTGTTTCTTTGGATGGCAAGGAGGGAAAAGGGCACATGATGGAAAGAATGAACAAACACCTGATTTTGGAGGGAAAAAGGAAACACATACCAAAATGATAACAAGTTTCTGCCCATTATTGTGTAGCTCCTTAACAAACTCTGGGAAGCCTTTGAAATTCACCGGGTCATAAGTGAAGTCCCTCCTCTGGTCCATATAATCAATATCAGCATGCTGAACATCCTGAAAGAATACAGGCACCCATAATTTATCATCTACACATTTCTCCGTTAAAGAAACCAGCAAATTCTGACCTTTACTATTCAAGATAATAGCCAACTGCTGTGCTGGACTCTAAATGCAGTACTGTCAGTCTGTGTTATTCAAATGCACTTTTTCCCAGAGCGGTTTGAGAAATGAATGGCTTTATTGTATCCCTAAGATCAGCCCCACCCCTGCAATCAGATCAACTGCACGACCTATGACAAATCACTGGTGCTATAAAAATAAAACTCACCCTATGCCAAAGATAAAGAGAAGGAGGGGATTTCTCTTCTCCATTCTTCCTTGTTCACTATCCCAATAACTGTTTTTGTTATCACTACTACAATTCATTGGCATTTAGTCTTTCCTAGTTTTATATGAAAATACTGGTACCCAAACAAAGTTTAGACTGTGTCTATGAGCAGGAAGGACATGGAGAGGAAAACAGAACAGGATTATTCTAGAGATTTTTTAAAAATTGTCTCTTTCTATGTCTTCTTGAAACCTAGTTTCCCATTACAGCCTCCACTATATTAGAAATATTCAAAATTCGTCACTCAAAGCACAAACATTTAAGTACAACACGTACTCTGTGCTTTATTGAACTTGTAAGAGTGGACACCCAGATGCAACTCTGAGTTATTTCATCAGTTTCTTTCACACCTTATACCACTGTGCAACAGTACATCCTATTCCTCCATTCCTTAGATTATCCAGGAAGAAAATGTCTGCATGTATTGTAAGAAGAACCATACAGAGCAGAGACCAGCGATGGTGCTAGAGATACGAACTGGCAATCTTGTTCCCTCTGCTATCTACAACTAAATGGACAGGATTTAGAAGTAAGTACAAAAGACACATGATATTCTCATTACTGTGTTGGCTGTGCTTAATTTCCCTTAATTCAGCTCTGCCTCCACTATTTCTGTCTGGCATTCCTTCTCACCCTCAGAAACATAGTCCTGAGGGCTGGAAGACAAGAGAGGCCAGCCAGATCTTTGGCCAAAAGAGAGTTGAGTCACTCACCCAAATCACAACTCTAATTACTGCCTTCCCCTAGTCATCCTGAGAGTTTTCAGTCTCACTTCTTTTGCATTATGTTTCCCACATTTTCTTCCCCAATTCCAAAATGTCTACTGAATTTCGGTTTCAAATACAAAATGATCACAGTATGCCGGAAGGTAAATCCTGTTCACTAACTAACAAACAGCAGCCAAAACACCAGTGTGAAACAAACGCACCTCAACCTTGTCACTTGGTTTTGTAGATCAACTTAATGATAAATGCTGTCACCAACAAGCTAAGTAAACGGTTAAAATCAAATTATTTCCCTAATTTAGCTTCAGTTTCTTATATGTGAAAAAAAAAGGGCCAATTTAGATAACTTGGGCCTGAACCAGTTTGTGTTAGTATATGTGTGTGAATATGTTTGTGAGGGAATGGTGTGTGTGTGTGTGTGTGTGTGTGTGTGTGTGTGTGTGTGTGTGTTGCCTAGCTCTCTGAAATCTAGAATTATCTCCTCCTCTTCAATGTCCACACGAAATATTTGTTAAAATGTATTAAACCGTAAGGGATAGGGAGATGGAAGGGCTGAGTTAGGCATTACCTGACACAAAATCTGAGAATCTAGCTTATACCAAGGTCTTCGAGTAACTGCATATCACCTTTATAGTCAACCTCTAACATGATATTTTTGAGCCAAAACAATCCAACAGATAGATAGATAGATAGATAGATAGATAGATAGATAGATAGATATAGAGATATAGATTGCATAAAAATTCATTTTATTACCCAAAACAGGAAAAAAAATAACTTAAAGAGAAAGTATGGAGAAGTCAGAGGCTGTTCCCATTCTTCCCTCCTTGGATTTCAGGGAACTATGTTCAAGCTTTCTTACATAAGGGAGTTGTGCTGCACGGTTTCTATCCACAACTGCTTTCATATTGTCTAGAGTTCCATAGTCATACCGGCTGAGCTGAAACCCAAGTGTCCAGTAAGAAGGCAGAGCTGGCCGTCCAATGAGCTAAGAGAGATATGTGAAATGAAAGTTAGCATGGTAGTGGTGCATGAGGGAGACAGAGGTCTATGTAGCATGTCTTTCTTAGTTGCTCTATATCTCAACTTTAAGATCAGGTCTCTCTCACATTCAACATGGAATTCACTGACTGGTACCACTGTGTCAATGGCTGGTGAGTTCACCCCAAGGATCCCCCTGTCTCTTGTCACCCAGGAGAGATTACAAGTGTGCACCTAGACTTTCACATAAGTGCTAAGGGTCTGAATGTAGGTTTTCGTGCTCATGCAGCTTGCAATTTACCAATTAAATCATCTCATCAACACAATATATTTTAAAACAAAGCCTTTTTATGCATTGGTTTGTGGCACAAAATATATTCAATTTTCCAGTGTGTTGATTCATTAAGGTTATAATGTTAATCAACTTGTACATCCCCTCATAAGAGTAAGGCCACATTTGGGGTATCTTTATATCCTTTCACATCTTTTATAATATGAAAACTTTATAAAGAAATTTCCATTACATAGATGAAATCTGTCCTACGTTTTAAGTATTTCAGCTTAAGTGTGTCTAGCTCACATGTCTGTTTAAACTTACATCTCTTAAATATTTGCTACATAGGAGTCCCTTAGTCATAACTATGACTTCATATTTACCTCTAGATATTCTTGAACAACCTGCTCAGGTGTGTTCCCCAAGAACACATAGAAGTCCAGAATTCCCCCAGTGATGCGGTATGTGATTGCTGGGGTAGGCTGAAGGGTAACCTCTTAAAAGATTAAAATAGAAGAAAATAAAATTTAAGAGTTATTCTATTAAACATTATATCTATAAATGAGTATAAAATTGATGATGAAAAAGGCTTGTGCAGACCTTTGGATGCTAAATCAGTGCTTACTCTCAATGTCTATGTTCATCTTATATGTGCGCTGTGTGAACCCTACCTTTGAGTAGCACTGATCTAAACCAACAATTCTAAATATCCTATGCCCACCATTAACCCTGGGAGATGCTGATCTTTCTTTTCTTCCTTTGTGGTGACTGTGCTAGAACTGCCAGTTGAGATCACTTAATGTAGGACTAAGGAGGGATCGTGCTCAAGAACCTGTCTTACAGTAGATTATAGGAAGAATTATCCTAACTTTGTAACAGCAAATATACCAATGCAAGCAACCAGATTCAGTAGTTGAGAAGCGAGAAAAACCATTTTGTGCATAGGTCCCATTAGGCAGCAAAGTAAGAATGTAAAGTTAGAGAACATAGCCATCCCAAAGCCATGCTTTAAAGGCTGTGAAACGGATTCCCTCATTTAAACACAAAGCTGTAAAGGGATCATGGATACATCCTGTGCTTGTTTATTTGAGACTATTCCTTTGTCCTTTACCCATGGCATTGCTGTTCATCAGAAACACCCCAAAGGACAATCCACTATTATCTTCAAGGCACAGGAAGAACGTCTGCACACCATACAAGTTATATCCATCCTGTTGAAGACAGTTGAAAAATAATATTTACAATTAGTCTAAACATCATATTGTGTTCAATGAAGATGTCAATGAACTTTATGAGTTCAGATCTCTGTTCAGAGGATGTTAACAAGTGACAATTCTGGTATGAATACAGAGATCTTGACTTTGTTAAAATATAAAAAGATAAGGATTCTGAAACTACAGTTCATAGAATCTCTCTTCTCAAAGAGGTCTGCCTGATTCCAACTTAACCTTATATGCAAGTGCCCTATTGAGTTTTAATATAAATAACCACCATACAGAGCCCTAATGGGGCCAAAAGTCCACACTGCCCCTTGGTGTTGTTCATGTTTTACACCTTGACCAGCAAAGGTCTAAAGCTCTAAATTAGGTCATCATCACCAGCTGTTCCACATAAACTGCTCTCTCAACACATTTTCCACTTTTCTGATAGACATTTGGGAAGCAAGCATGTGTTTAAGTGAGACAGGGTGAGGATAAGGTGCTGTCTCTGCTGTCTGAAAGACAGTTTACCATGGGCTCTTAACTTGATTTCAATGGGAAAGTTATCGAGCATGTTCTATGTGACATGTTCTATGTACACATTTCAGTCATTTAACCATCACCGCCACATGAACCTCACTTTAAGTTTCACAACCCCTGAACGAGCTGGCTAAGCACCTGTCACTGCCCAATTTTATAGATGAGAAACCAAAGACCCAACAACTTGCCCAGAATCATATAGTTGATAAGTAGAAGATCTAAAATGCGAAACAGCTTCACTGGAGATTCTCACTCTGAACAACTATACTATAGGTTAAAGCTGTGATATTCAGAGGAAAGGGGCCTGAAAGCTTACCTCATTTGGGGTTGTGTCTCTGGAAAACATGGACCAAGTCTTCCAATTCATATCATGTCGGTACTGCTGGTGCACATGTTCGCCCAGACCGTATACGTTAGCACTTGGCAGGTGGGTAGAGAGCTGCAGGAACTGGTCAGAAAAGAGAAGGGGCCCAATACTTGAGTCAAACCTAAACATGGGAGGGAAACACAGACATGAGTGAGAAGGAGGGAGAGAAGGATACAGCGGCATAGACAAGTGCTCTCCTCAGCTCACCGACACAACACTCCCTCTCCAAGCCTTCTGCTGACATGTCCCTAAAAGGGACAACATCTCCAGGCCAGGTATGACTGTGGTACAACCCTTGCTTGTTCCTTAGACAAAACATAACCAGAGCACTGTATTCAAATTACCATAGACCCTTAATAAGTCTTGATTGGTACTCATGGTATTAGGTAGACAAAAGGTGGACAAAAGGGAAAAGAAAAATGTGCAGACAAAAGGAAGTAAAAAGAAGGATGACTACACACACACACACACACACACACACACACACACATGCTTGGAGCATAGTAAACTCAGCAGTTTGCACACTTCCCCTTATCATCATCTTGCTACTGCCACCCCCATGATAAGTTTACAGACTTTTTAATTTCATTTATATCCCTGGGTATGCCCCCCTCTGGAACTTCAAGTCTTTATGAAGCTAAGTGCTTCCTCTCCCACTGAGGCCAGACAAGGCAACCCAACTAGTAGAACAGATCCCACATATAGGCAACAACTTTTGGGATAGCTCCCATTCCAGTTGTTCAAGACCCACATGAAGACCAAGCTGCACATCTGTTACAAGCAAATGGATGGAACTTGAAAATATCATCCTGAGTGAGGTAAGCCAGTCCCAAACAGACATACATAGTATATTCTCACTTATAAGTGGATATAAGCCATAGAATATAGGCAACATGTTATACTCCACAGACCCAAAGAAGCTAAACAAGAAGAAAGGCCCAGGCAAGGAAGCTTGAGTCTCACTTATAAGGGGAAATAAAATAATCATAAGAGGCAGATGGAGGGAGGGAACTGGGATGGACAGGGGGTGGAGAGGGAAATGGGAGGTTAAGGATCAGGTGTGGAAAAGAACAGGAAAGATGGCTAGATGGACATAAAAATGAATGGAAATCTGCAACTGACAGCTATGAAGAAGTGGTGGGCATCTCCAGGACCAGATACAGATCTGGGATAAGGGAAGTACCCAAGTTTCCAAAACTTACAGCACACGATTATTGCTTTTTCTGGTGACTTTGATGCTAAATGGCTCCTTGAAGACCTCAACTTTGTAGTTCAAGGAAGAAGCAGCATTTCCACTGAAGGGTTTCACATGTTCATGGGGCACTTCATACCTGCTCTTGGTTTGGTCAGTCAACTGCACAGAGAGAAGAATAGAAACAAAGCCCAAGTGAAAACTTACCTATCTTTCAAAACCATCAGTGGCCTTTCCAACACCAGTACTTCCTATGCAGATAGACCTGGAAATTGGACAGCGATCAAACTGACATTCTATCTAAAGTAAAGTGATTGCTACATTGCCAGTTTCATATGCTTATTTGTTGGGCATACATCAGTCTTCAGGTAGCGGTACACTGTGATTCTGAGGACATCGATTCCCCCTAGAAAATTCAAAGCTGTGGCATCCTCTTGTTCCCTTTTACAATTCCCATTCTACGACAAATGGGTAGAAACTGAAAGCTCATTGGTAAACTCAGTATGTATTGAGGAAGTTTCAGCACAGAACAAAAGCTACTGAAGACCCTCCCAAAACCAGCATCACATAACTACACAATGTTCTCCTTTGCAGGAACCACAGTTATGAGGTAGAAGAGACCCTTGAAAAGATTTTGAAAAGCAAACAAACTCCAACCTTAAAGTGGAAGCGATTTGATGTCTGGTACTCTGCTGTAAGCAGGATGTTTTCGATGCCATTTCCAAACACGGGTGCAGAAGGTAAGTTGTTCAGTGCAGCTGTGAATCCTAACATGTGGAGGAGAAAAAGATGTTCATATTTGGTTCTCTAGGTTTGCAAATAATGGCTACATAAAATTAAACTTTTGGTCAAAGGGTCATGGAAATAAACACTTTTGTTTCTCAAAGAAGGGAATATACAGATACATATGCCCTGTATACACATTTCATCTTGAACTGGGCCCTGAAGCCCTTAATATGTTATCCAAAACTCCACATCCCTTTTCAATAAGAACTGAGTGAAAACATAACCCAAAGGACTGATTCTTATGCTTCGTGCTCATTGATCATCCCATGTCAATCACACACCTTTATGTCCTCAGTTATTAGTTTTTCTCAGTTAGGTTCTCAATATATACAGTGTCCTGTACACTGAAGTCATGTCCTCAGATAAACAGCAATTGAAGATTGCAGCCTTGAAGAGCCCCACCTCTTTACACTAGGGGCTTCTCTGCAGTAATACCCACTCTCACTCTCCCCTCAGAAGGCTTACCATGGTGCTCTTTGCTTAAGACTTGTCATTAACTAGGTAACTTCTGAAGCGTGCTTATAAAGCTGCAACTCTTTCCGCATCATAAAAGCAACACCAGAACAGAGCCATAAGGAATCTTGGGGATTATTAACTTCAAATTCTAGACTTTAAAAATAATAAACTTGAGAACAAAAATTGTCATGATAATTATATGAAGTCATGAAGGTGTATAAAAGTGAGGCCACACCTCTGCATACACGCTCTGGTTGTTTAGCTTGGAGCATGTCTTGGACTCCTAAACAAGGGAGTGGGAGAACTGACTCTTTTGCCTGCTCAAGAGTCCTTTTTCCTCTGACTGGGTTGCCTCTTTGATATGAGGGTTTGTGCCTAGTCTTGTTGCATGGTGCTATGCCACCTGCAGTTACTATCACTGGGAGCCTGGCTCTTTTCTGAATGTAAGTGAAGGAACAACAAATCTGAGGAAGAAAGCAGGTAGGGGAAGGGCTGAAAGGAGGGAGGGAAGGGAGTCTGTGGTCAGGATGTATATTGTATGGGAGAAGAGTAAAGAAAAAGTAAATAACTAAATCTTTATATACAAAGAAAAGACAAAAAAGAAATACATGCCAAAAAAAAGGTGGAAGCCAGAAACCAAATAAAATCTCTGAATTCCTAAGGCAGAAGGTAATTATTCCTTGCTGCCAAATACAATCTAATCACTGATAAGAGCAACGCCTACCTTTGTCACATGGGCAGTGTGACAGCACTCTGTGTGCTGCTTCAGAAGTCCCTTAGGAAGGAGCCAAGCCTCCAGGTCTAGGGTTCTACATTCAGCATACCTGCATTTGTGTCTACAGGGTCACTCTCCATTTTGTAGCCATGATTTCTGGAATAGTAGCAAGGAACACGGATTGATCCCTGAGGATCCCAACAGCAGCCACGCTCATCACATGTGGCCTGAAACAGAGATTAGACTGATCAACTCCATCTAGTCATAGAACATTACCTCTTAAGAACTACAAGTCAGTTCCTTTGAGATTCACTTTTACGAATGAGACCTTGGGCAGAACATCAAGACACAGAACTTCTACAGTTTTCCTTGTCAGTGTCCTTATGAAATGGTGTAAGAAACCCCATGTATGCTTCACACACAAAAGCTGGTAAATATATTTTAAAATCCTAAGCCATAATATTGTTACATCACCAGTATCCCAAAATACAATGGCCTTGTGTATACTATTACCTTTGGATTGTAAAAAATGAAAAAATATAAAAAGACTTTGCAATTCACTCTCTTTAGACATTTTCAAATCAAACCAATTTTGATTTGACCTTATATTCTGTTTATTTGTATATAGAGTGCAATGGTATCAACATTTGTTGGGTATCTATGTATGAACTAAATATACTCAACATACAAATGCAACAGCATAATATGACATCTGAAGTCAAGATAAATCATATCTAAGGGTGTCCCAGGTCTATCATGTCTAAAGGTATCCCCAGTTCTGTCTTGTTGGAACTTTCAGAAGGACTAGTTGGAAAGGCCATACTTTTTTTTAAAGGCTCAAAGAAGCTGCTTTTAAATCTGTATATTACACATCTGTACATATGTATGTATATTCCACGCATGACAAGTATTTCAACTCCCTACAAGACAGCAAGTAATCTTTCCTTAACAAACAGAATAGTGTATAATTTTTCCTTAAGGAATGTGCCAGCCTATACCATAATTGATGTCTGAGTCAAGTGGGAGCTAAAATGAGTACATTCTCTTTCCTCATGCATCTAATTTAGGAGAAACATCCAAGATAAACATTAACAGTGCAAATAAGTCTGTTCTTATATGTTTGGGCTTGAGATTAGTGCCTTACAACTAATAGGAAACAGTGGGATGACACTCCATAGATTCTGTCTGTCCTGCAGACAGAAGGTAGCTTTGGTCTTGCTCATTCTCTTTCAGTTTCTCCATTGGAGCCCCAACTATGGGAAAAGCAAACTGTTATATCATGAAATGGACCAGGCTACAAGGAACTCAAGATGGGATTCTCAGTATAACCACTATATAGACAGGAGTCATGACAACCCACATGGGTAAGCTATAAGGTTCAGCATGATGTCAGAAGACACCTTTAATGCGGCTTCTGAGAATCTCAGAGGTAAAATTACCCCACCAAACCAAACCCAGCCAGATTTTCAATATAGAAACCATGAGAAACTACAACTTATTCCATTAAGCCATTATCTTTGGGGATAATGTATTCTGTAGCAATAGATGATTAATATATCCTGTCACACTGTTTTACAGATATATAACTCAAAGTCCATAGAGTGAAGTGTTACAGATGTGAAATTCCTGCCAAAGGTTTCTTAGCAATAGAGAAATGAAAGCCAGAGCTCTTTATTTCTTTTTTCCCCATGTTCTGGGATTCACTAGATACATGTTAATGAAAATATGACAACATCTTAAAGATGGCAAGTAAAAAAAATGGTGTTATATACAAGTGACTACACTGAATCAGATGCTAATTTTTATATTAATACCCAATACAAGTTAAATATCCCTTATACAAAACGTTTGGAACAAGAAATGGTTTGAATTTCAGATTCTTTTCTTGGACTTTTGGATTATTTATCTTTATATGATGAAGTGTTTTAAGGACAGAATGCTCTAAACACAATGTTCATTATGTTTATATAATAATATTTATAACCTAAAGGTGACAGACTTTTTGGATGCCTTGCCCTTTCTGCAGTACTCGTGTTGAACCTAGGACTTCTTGCATGGTAAGCAAGCACTATACTACCCAACCATAGACCCAGCATTTGTAAAATACATTTACATTTTTCACTCATGAAACAATGATTTATGACTTGCAGTACTCAAAACCTTTCAGATTTTGGAGGAGCATGCCAGGTCTTGGATTTATGAAGTAGAAATGCCCAATCTGTTTTGAGAGTGAAAAAAAATAAAATAATGATGTCTACATGCGGCCTCTCTTGCTGCAGGAGCAAATTTTGCTGTGGTATAAACTGAACACAACAATTGCAGTTTTAATGTTTCCTTTCTTTTTTCTTTAAATATTAATATACTTTATTAAAATGTTTACATTATATTTTAATTTTTATTGGATATTTTATTTATTTACAATACAGATGTCATCCCCTTCCCCCATTTCCCCTCCCTAGAATCCCGTATTCCATCCTCCCTCCTCCTTTATGCTTTTATACCATTTTGATTACATGCATGTATTAAGGTCAGTTCTAGGTTGAGGGTCTAGCAATATAATAGATGCAAATAGTCAAGGAACAAACAAGACAATAAACACAAATAGTCAAAGAAAAAAACAAGTCATTAAACCCAATTACGTGAACACTCCTATGATCACTGTTTCTAAGGGCCTATCAGGATGACCAAAGTATTTGAGCCTACTTCCCTATCCTAGCCCAAGGTCATTTTCATGTCTTAAGCCTACTTCCTTGTTCTAGCCTAAAGAAAAGAAAGAAAGGAAGGAAAGAAGGAAGGAAGGAAGGAAGGAAGGAAGGAAGGAAGGAAGGAAGGAAGGAAAGAAGGAAGGAAGGAAGGAAGAAAGAAAGAAAAGAAAGAAGAAAGACTCCCTAGGAAAAGCAGTCATGGCAAGCATCATGTGGCTTGAATATCTGAAGACATCATAATGGGGACTGGTGGTGGGACAAAGCCCTATTTCAGTCCCTGGCAGATTCGGTCCCTGGCATCACAGTCCAGGCACAGTAACTTATGCTTATAATCCCAATGCTAGGGTGGCGATTTAGAAAAATCATAGATACAAAGTCACCCTCAGCTACAGTGAACTCAAGGCCAGTGATGCTGGATGTGTAAGACCCTGTCTCAAAAATAAACAGATAAATGATGTTGAACAAAGACACGAGATTCACAAAAGTTGAACATTGTCTCTCCTGTGTGGATTTGATGGGGGGAAGGACATAACAATGAAAGGTGAAATGTTTGCGATGTAAAAGGGGGAAGACCACAGGAGGAAGCCAGATGAGTATATAGTAGAGGGAGAGACCATGAAAAGGCCACAGTGAAGCCCTATGCTTTGTACAATTAATATGCTAAAAGGGGAAAGAAATCTAATTATAGCTAAAAAAACAAATTCATTTAAAAAATGCCTTGTAGCAGACACATCTAACATTTGAGCTCACAAAGTCCCCAAGTACAACAAGTGAGAGAAATGGTGATTTAAGGGTAACATTCATGTCAGACAATACTCTCAAAACTCAACCCAGCCTCACAGCTGATAGGAAGCCCTTTAGTCAACCAGGAAGATATCACAGGTCAGATATGACACATAACTAAGAAAGAAGAATCAATACATGTGGAGAAAAAGATCTTTAAATCATAGAAATAAAATTGAGATAGAGCATAATGGATTATTTTAAATGCACACCCCTGAGTAGATTATGATAGAATATGTAGATTAAAAATGCACACTTTACTTTTTACATAACAGACATAATCAGTCTCCCATACCTGCAAGTTTTCACATCCAAGAATTTAACTAAACTTGGATCAAAATACTTTAAACAAGTGCATCTGTACCTAACACCATCTTTTTTCTTATCTCCTAAAGCACAGAACATAACAATGCTTTACCTAACACTCACATTAGAATAGGCCACTTGAACAATCTAAGAATGACTAGTAGTATAAGTATGACAGTAAAAAAGAAGACCCTTGGAGGTTTTTATGAATGGGAAGCCATTTTACTCAAGGCATTCAGCATCTGCAGGCTTTTGGTGCATGTGGGTCTTGGGGAATATATTTAGGCTTTAGCTCCAACACACAAATGACTGAACTGAACTCACAGGTTTAGAGAAACCAAATCCTGATGATACTGTTTTAAAACAAAATCAAGCTCTACACTGTCCATCTCTTACTTGTCTTGACATTATTTAAGAACAACAGAAGATGAGAAATGAAGAAGTATTGTCGATATTGATATAAACCAGTGGATGTTGATCATCCCGCTGAGTCTGGCTGGCTTATGATAGATTTGGTCAACGTTCTACAGGATGCTGCTTCTGAGCCTGGCTGGAAAGAGGATAGGCAAACTTGCCCCAATCTCTTGATCCTTGAGCTGTCAGGAAAGAAATCCAATTGCCCTGGCCAATAAAGGATCTCTGCCCTCTAAGACAGTTTCTGAGCCTTCACAAAGGGGAAAAAGAAATCACCCAAGTAGAAGTATCTTCTCAGCTGTTTTGGCCAAGGTAGCAGATGCATGGGTGAATTCATCTTGAATCTCTCCACCATAATAGATCAGCTACTAGGTGAAGCCTGTAACACACTTGCAGCCAGCAGCACTCAGCATAGAAAAGGTCAAGTCAACCCTGATATGGGTCTCAACCCCATAAAACCATAGCAATTATATGGTAATTATAATTTTGTATCACTAACTTTGGAGTAGTTACTTTATCACAATATAAGGAGAGATAGGCCACTACATGAGAAGTCTTACTGTGTGGACATAAGGAATCTGCATCCTCCAGACCCACATAATAATCCAGGTATAGCCACATGTATCTAATGACTCCAGTGCTGTCGGGTCAGAGTCAACACAGTACTGGGATTTGTTGGTTGCCAAGCTAATTACAGGTTCAATTAAGAACCTGTCTCAAAAGAATGAAGTGAGATCGATAGAGCAGGGCCTGGCATCCTCTGCTGGCATTCATCCACATTTACCACACACAAGATTACGTATAAAGAGAAGCCACAATCTAAGAATAGAGAGTTCAGTTCAATGTTAGTGACTCTTGTGTTATGTTGAAATCCCTGAGTTCAGGGATTTCCAGTGTGATGACATTAAGAGAGGAGGCCCCTAATCAGTGATCAAACACTGATGACTTCACCTTGTGAATGGGATTCCATGCCTTTTCCCTTCTCCCTCAATGAGAATGTAGCAAGAAGGCCTACATCAGCATGAACTTCCCAGCATCCAGAACTATGAGAAGTAAACTTCTGTTTTTTACAAGTTATTCAGTTACGGCAACACAAACTGTATTAAGATAGCAATATTTAGTCAAACCCAGAGCATGCATTAGCAACTCTGATAAGCAATAGGCTCACAGTCACTCAGCACTTTCCAGGATAGTGATGTCATTGAGCTAAGAGTATATAGCAGCCCAAGATTCACTCATGTCAGTGCCCCACTCTGCTGTGGTGACAAATTTAAACACTCTTCTTTTTTTGCCTAAGATGACCTGACATAAGCAAAAACATAGGACCAATGAATCTCTATAGGGAGAAGTGTCCCATTTTCTAGTAAAAACAAGAATTTTAGAAATTAAGGTATTTAACAATAAAGGAATCCTAATTATCATCTACTCACAAAAATAGTCCCTGGTCATTTGTGTGTGCAGCAACTTCGTAAAAACTAAAAATAAACAAAGTCAATCTTGAGCTAACAAGATGGCTCGACAGGTAAAAGTGCTTGCTGCCAAGCCTGACGATCTGAGTTCAATTCCTGGGACACACATGATGGAAGGAGAGAACCAACTATCACAAGGTGTCCTCAGACTTCCACATTGTGCACAAGAGGTATGTAAACACACAAAACATACACACATAAATAGGCATGCAATAAAATAAATAAATAAAATTGACCTTGAATCAGGGAAATATGTTGATTATATACTGTTTCATAATATGTTTCATTTTGAGTAAGGTTTTAAAAGTTAACATGATCACCTTGTTCCATGTCAAGGTAAGATCTGATAGTAAAATTTTAAAGAAATACACTTTCTCGGCCATTTCATGATCCAGACCTTCAAGTCTCCAAATCAGACTACAAGTTATTTCCAGAGAACATTTCTCATGTCCATTGAGATTATAATTATAAAGTTTTTAATAATTATAGGGTGGAGAAGACTGGCAGGGTGGGTGGTGAGGAAGGACATAAATTTGGGAGGGGACATATGAGGTCTGAGAGGGGTTGGAGGGTAAAGTAAATGCAATCAAAACTATATGTGTATGAAATTCTCAACAGAGAATATATCTTTAAAGTGTTCATGAACACAGAGTGCAATGCTGTTAAGAAAAAAATCACTGCTTAATGAATATGTTTATCTGAACACACACTGTCTCGCTGACTGATAACTTGAAAGAGTAGACAAACAAACATGACAGTACTCCAGTCAGAGTTCTTCAAAGCAGAGCCAGGATGAGAACCCAGGCAGAAGCTCTGTTTCTCTAAGGTGCTCAGGTTCCATGCCTAAACATTACATAACTTCAAGTCTATTTCTAGGACTTTGTAGCTCTCCCTAGAATCACCTAATGACTGTGTTCTGGTGTTATGTAAACCCAGAGTAATATTTAAGTAAATGCTTGTAATTATATTAGCAAAACTTACTATATTTGCTGATGTCATAAAACTTGATCACTTAAATACATAGGTAAGAAACTGGAATTTGGGAAAGGACATCATAAGGCAAATTCAGAATCGATAAATAATTTGCAAAGTGTGTAATCAATAAAAGATAACAGCCTTTCCAAATCTTAAAAGTTAGCCTTTCTAATATCATAAGGATTATCATGACTGTTTATGGAGAATATAAGTCAACAACTTTCATATTAATTGACTATCATAGTGATTAAAAGGATAGAAAATTTTGTTAAGTGTGTAAATTTGTTCTCCCTTGTAATCACAAAATACCTAACCCTGAAAACTTAAAAGTTTTTTTTTAAAGTGTTTAAAAGTATTATCTAATAGCCTTTTCCTAAACTAAATATATGGAATTTAACTATAAATTTCTGTTCTCTGCCTTCAGTAAAATCTGGAATTGGTGGTAAAAGCCTACATCAAAAATGAGGGTAATGGTCCCCTGATTATAAATGATGAGCTTAAAACCCATATCAAGAGCTGTCTTTCAAATCATGGATTACAGACGTGTATGAAGGCTAAAAAGTCTGCAATAATCAGAAAAGTTATTTAAACTTGACACCATATACAGACTGAACTGTTAAAAGAGCAGTCAGGCACATGCAGTTTTACTGTATGTGCAAGGAAACTGAGAAGAAATTGACATCTCAGAAGAGATTAGAGGAGGTCTCTGGAGAGCCAGCATCAATGGATGGCTGGGAATGGAGATGCAGCAATAAAGAAACATAGCCCTAAACTGACTCATCTTGACATTCTGCTAATCTCATAGATGATGTCTTACTTAGCCATCACCAGAGAAGGCTGTGCGACACAGTGAGAACAGAGTAGCTACCACACATGTCCAAGAACTCATGCATCAGGCGTTCACTCTGCATTTAATGCTGATCTGTCGTGTCACGTGAGTGGACTTCACTCAGAAGACTGTACTCTGTTTTCAATTAAATATTTTGATTTGCTAAATGTGAATGGTGGGTCATGTGCGATGACTTTATTATCATAATACTCTTGGATGTGCACAAGCTGGTTATCTAGAAACATTGGACTAGAGTGCCATGTCCTTGTAAGTTCTTTACTCTGGCATTAATTACCTTTTTCCTTCCAAAGTATAACTGCTGAAACTTTGTCCTTATGCTAAATCATGCTTTGAGCACATGCGTGATATTTTATTGTAGATCCCAGATAACCTTTTGAAATGGCATGTTGCCAGCAACAAGAAAGGCAATGAGAGAGTTGAGGACTGCAATCAAGTGTAGCCTCATGAAAGATAAATACACTTTCGCTGTCTAAAACTTTACATGGAGCACACAGAACACTAAAAATATGGTATTAGTTATCTGAAATTCTGCTTTACTTGCTAAAACTGGCAACCCAAGGGTATGTTCTAGCTCTTCCTCCCTTGAAACCACATGACCCTACATACATGAGAACAGACTTAGGTTATGTGAGCTACCAAAGCTGTTGTACACACAACTTTCTACGAAATGGGATATAGGGAAGAAATCTATAGGAAGAAGAAAAGGAGGAGAAAGATGAGGAGAGGAGAAAGAGAAGGAGAACAAAGAGAAGGATGATGAGAAGAAATTTCACCATGACATGAATTCTTTAATGCCAACAAGATGCATGACACAAACCTTGTCAGATGATTTGTCAGGGATGCAATTTATTCGTTCCAGCTCACTTAGCACTGGGCAATTGGGAGAGTTAAGAGTGGTCCTGGTGATGGTAGTGTCTGGAGTGCCAGTTGTTTCAGCATCTAAGACTACCATATCACAGAAGCAGACAAAATGACAGTTAGAATTGTGACCACAAGCATTAGACAGGACCAGGTTCTCAGCACTTCCAACAATCTTAACTCCTCTACTTGGCTGTGCTCTAGTTCAATGGGCTTAAAATTCTGCAGTTTTACTTTGTAACACCTTGTTTTTTTCTTGCTAACTGTATTTACCTCGGTGTCAACCAACATCATCTACTTCTTTGCTAGAGTTCCCCTGCAATATGGTCCATATGAGAAGAGGGCTTCATCATTAGATGCTTGTCAAACTAGACATGAACTTCCCTTTAGGCCAGGTAAATAAACCATACCCTGTGGGTCAAATCAGGTCAAAATGTGTGTCTAAAAATGAAGTATTCCTGGAGCATAAATGTACTCATTTATTGATAACTATTTTATTTTGCAATGGCAATAGTACACATGATAACAGAAACTGAATGACTCATACAATCTAAAGACTGAAGGTCAGAAGACAGCCTGCATGAATGGTTTCTCTCTCCATTATGTGGCTTCCAGAGACTGACCTCAGCTCACGGAGCTTGGCAGCAAGTGCCTGTTCCTACCAAACTATCATCTCACTAGATCTTACAATCTAATACCTATTCTCTGGGGACCCATGCTGGAGATATATACAGAGAAGGCACTAACAGTGCCATCTTAATCACAGTGACTACAACTCTGTTTTGTCAGGTGATCCCTAATCCCTTAGGATACTTCCAAGTGGTTGTATTCTTTGGAAATGTAAACTCCGAAGTGAAAAAAGTCATAAAGGGATGCACAGGTCTAGAAACTACCCCAAGGCTACAAAACTTTGATTTCTAATTTAAAGAACAGTAAAACATAAAAAGCATTCTTGTTGTTCTCTGAAATAGAAAAGAAGCTTTATTTAAGATAATGTCTTTGTTAAATAAACAAAGACATTACAAGAAAATGTTTTTTTTCTAATTGTTCTTTGCATTGAGGTTTTTATTTCAAAAATGATGCATTAAATACATTGTGTTTGTACCAGCATCTGCATAAGGCCTTAGCTCCCTCTTCAGGCTTATAAAACTTTAAAAGTTAAATGTTTTTTAAAGACCCTTATTTTCTGCAAAAAGCAGAGATTGATGTAGCTGAGAGTTGAATAGAAAAGACAAAACTGATTTGGCTGTGTTCAGTCATAGGCTGGCACTTCATTGCCTAGTTCCCACAAGAACTGATTCTTATGTGAGGCCAATAGCAAAGCCTGGATCATTCAGCATGTTCTAGCCCTTATTTTGAGATATATCAGCTCAAAAAACACTGAATAAAAATAACATGAATAGGTATTAAGAACCAATTTTTCACCTTAAATAGTTAAATTGATATATAGTAAATACACATATTTCTATTTACATAGCATGTTGTTCATTATCAGTATTCACAGAATTATAATTATTTTTATAACATTCAGCAAATATATATCAGAGATTACAGAGTTGGATCCAATTAAAAATGGAGATGAAAGCTTCAGAATTCAAACCTACTGTCTATTGACCTGCCATGCTTTGTCAATGATCAATAAGATACGTACAACCTGCAAGCGTTCACATCCACATTCATACATACACGAAGCAATATAAAAGCGTGGTGTCTCTACCATGGGTGATGAGTTTGCTCTGGCATGGGAGAGACTCAGAGTGACTCGTTACCATTTGCTTCCTTTGAGTTGGCTAAGAGCACAATTAGAACCACCGCGATGATGAACAGAACCAGCAGCAGAACAATGAGCACAAGCTCCAGAGTGCTGAACTTCTTAAACCTTCGTCTGGCCATCTGAAAAAAATGGAAAGCAGTTTCAGACTTAAAATGCATTTAATTGGAGCTAGTACATTTTTAATGCCAAAGCTCAACTGTGTACAAAACCTTCCACCTGAATTTTCAAAAATAACCAGTTAATGACGTTTTTGTTTTATCTTTATCTCTATTTGGTTGTCACCCTTGCTCCTGCATCATTAGGAGACAAATCTCAAATTTAATACCTCTTATTTTGAAAATATTAAAATGTATTTACAAAACACAAGAAATTTTACAAAGCAATCAGCAAAGATACTATCATGACACCTACATGTATTTACAGTAATTCCTTATTGTTACCAAATACCTAAACAGTGTTAAAAATCCACCATTTATAAACTTTTCAAATAAATTTTATAATTTTTAAAGTAGACTTCATAAACATTGGGTCTAACAAAGATGAAAGTAAGGTGTATGTATTTTAATTAGTTTATATCTGAGTCCCTTTTCATCAAAAGGGCCTGTTCTGTAGACAATGCATATACCTAGATGTCATTAATTACATTCTCACCATGTTAGCATGTTTCATTCATATTTAAAGTTAGTTAATAGGATCCAGAATTTTCCAAGATTTATTTTGATGGTTTTTAGCAGCAAAGGAGTATAGACGGTCGACCATCTTCATCAGGAAACATAAAATCTTGTTTTCTTTTTGTGGTATAGCAGCCATTGGCATTTCCCAGATTTATTATCCCATTTAGAATTATGTATCAGCAGTACTGTGATTCTTTAATCCTTTAATTGTTAGAAGAAATACTTCTATAAACAAAAATAACACCTCATCTACTATTCAGTTCACAGGCATGCAGTTCCCAGAGGGAATTCAATATTTTAACTCCTTTGTTTACTACTTGTCAAAATGCTTGTTTTTCTGGTATCCTTCAGAGGAGACTGAATTTAATTTGTTTCTAACCATTTTCACAAATTGGTGGATTTAAGCACATTTAACTCCTACTAATCCATTGATAACATTAATTCTTGTGTCTTGCTATATTTGCATAGAGGGGATCTCCTTAAGTTGCCAAACCCCGCAAGAACCTTTTGTAATATTTACTCCTTTCTGGCACAATCGGATATCCCTGGATCCTCTTACACTTTCCATGCCTGGTCTGTAATTGTGTTTCTGCAAGGATTCTGTTCTTTTTAATGGATGTAATATCTAGGAACAATAGTGGAGATGAGAGATAATGAAATACAGACTCAAGAATTTGGGATTCCAGAGCTTCATGCATCAGCTTAGGTAGTAGTCACTTTCTAAGGTTGTCCCCCAAGGAGTCCTTTAAGATGTGCTATCTTAATTTATTTCAGATGTCTTTTATTTTGTATGTATAACTGTTTTTGCTTGCATGCATGTGCATGCACCACATGTGTGCTTGGTACCTATAAAAGTCAGAAGAAAGTTGCAGCTGCAGATCCCCTGGAACTGGAGTTACAGAAAATTGTTTGTAAGCCACCATGTGGGTGCTAGGAGTCTAACCCAAATCCTTCACAAGAGTAACTAACAATTGCTTTTAGCTGCTGAGCCATCTCCCCAGTCTCCAGGAATTATTATTTTAAAAATACAGAAAGTACACATTTACTTTTTGTTATGATTTGACTATATATACATCCTTCCTGTGATGCTATGATAGTAAGAGACGGTGTCCTTGAGAAAGAGATTATCCTAGGGCATGTGATCGGAAACAAGGATGCACACAGTGAAGTTCAGTTCTTATCAGCATGCCCTAATGTAACCTTATCTTCTGTTTTATCACCCTAATATCTGAAACACACAGTAAAGCGGCCTGTGTGTATCAGTATTGCTCACTCAAGGCTACCTTCCTCCTCGCCCCACCCATTATTTTTCAGGACACTTTGTAAACTGTGTACTGTCAACTAAAAGAGAATGTGTCCTGATTTCTCTCCTCGGACCTTGATATATAACTCTGATATTTAGTTCCTATATCTTCATTCTCTTGTCTATCAGTGTGTATTTATATACTCTCTCCTCAGTCAGAAGCATCCCACAGCTCTCTGCTCAGAGATTAGATAGCAAGAGTAGTTGCTTCTCAAATACTGATAAGAGGACAAAGTAATCGGAGTTGACTCTTACTATACAGAAGGAAGTGGAGCTGAAAGACCTTCTTTCTGAACTACCTTGTGTTTTCTGAGGATAAAGTACCTAACTCTAGTGTTCTTGGTTATTATCCATAATACCTCACATAAGTACAAGCTTTATAAGAAATCCCTCAATCATTGTCTTTCTTGTAAAATTCCACAGCGGTTAATAATATTTCATAATTGCTATAATTAAATTAACTAATAAGACAAAAACTGATTCTATGTTCACTGTAGGAGAAGAGCTATAAGAACGACATTCCAAGTAGCCATGGCTCTTTCTCTTTGCTGACTGCTTACAGTTGCAATGTGGGAAGTTGTTCTTTATGCTAATTTTAAATACTATGTTACATGCTATGTAAGAACATCTCCACATCTGTATAAACCACAGACTCCATGACATCTTGGTAAAAATTTAAAGTTAGACCCATAACCCAGGAGTTCCATTTGTGGTAATTCATCCTATCAGTGCAATTGTGCATTTGAAAAATAATGTATACAGTGATGTTTTTTCACCATGAAAACAAAATACTGTCTACAAAGAGGCCTCTGAGTACATGAAACAATAAAAAAATAGAATAGTAATGTGATGTCCCAAGGATATACACTTGGCTTCTGGAGGAAGAGATGATTTTTTTAACTTGGAAATAACTAGTAGCTAAGTCCATTTATCCAGGAAAGAAAACAGAGGTGATGGCCCAGTGCTCACTAAGATCTCCTGGGTTGCAGTGGCAGGAAGAGATATCAAAAGAAAAGACAAGAGAAAGCCAGAGGAGAACTTCTGACATACTGATAATAGCGTATTCCTTGATTGGAAGGGCCTGGTAGAGAAGATGCATCTAAACCAAATAAACGAGGCTGAGAGGACTGGAAGGTAAATGTGGGAAACAGAAATTCTAAACCTTCCAGTTGGTAAAGTTCTCAACCAAAGTTCTATCAAGCCACCTAAGAGCTGGAGTCAGGAACGAAATCAGAGCCACTATACCCAGAAAATAAATAAATTAATTAATTAAATAAATAAACTAATAAAACAAAGAGCTTTGCCTAAAAATTGTAAAATGAGGAGCGTAACAGAGACCTTCAGAGGCTTCATAAAAATTAAAAAGTCAGTAGAAATTTTAAATCAAACACTGGCTGGAAGTCAGACTGCAGCTACAGAAAGCAAAGCTAAGCAGTTCCCATGGCCTTTCTTTGGCACCATGACTGAGGAAACAATGCAAATGAAGAACTGGAACAGTAGAGAAGTTTCTCCTCAAGTGTCTTACTCTGAGAATAAAGGCAGCGCCTGAAGGAGAGAAGAGGAAGAAAGGATAGAAACGGAGAAGAAAGAATGAAATGAAGGATGTACTCTAACTGCTTATGGAATCAGAAGCAGGAAGAGGAAAACTGAAAATGTTCTAAAGAAGCAAAAGGCAATGGAGGAGGTAGACAGAAGACTGAAGGAGCTGAAGGGGCTTGTTCCATTTGTGGTAAATCATCCTATCAGTGCAATTGTGTATTTGAGAAATAATGTATACCGAGTGACAATACCAACCCACCAGAGCTCCTAGGATCTAAACTGCCAGCCTAGGAACATACAAGGAGGGACCCATGGCTCCAGCTGTATATGCAGTGGAGGATGGCCTTGTTGGGCACAGGTGGGAGAGGAGGTCCTTGGTCCTGTGAAGGCTGGATGCCCCAGTGTGGGGGAATTCAAGGGCAGGGAGGTGGGAGTGAGTGGATGGGTAGGGTGGGTGGGGGCACACCCTCATAGAAGCAGAAGGAGGGGGAAGGGGATAAGGGGTTTCTGGTGGGGGGGATGAGGAAAGGGGATAACATCTGAAATGTAAATAAATAAAATATCCAATAAAGAAGAGAGACAGAGAGAGAAAGAGAGAGAGAGACAGAGACAGAGACAGAGAGAGATTGAGAGAGAGAGAAGCCATGAAGACAGGTCCACCCAACTGGAATAGCATAGGAATCACCAAGAGACTATGGAAATGGTGCCAGCATATGATGAATATTCAGTATAAGGGACGAATATGAGAAAACTGGAGGTGAGCAGAAAGTTCCCGGTCCCCACAAAAAACCCTACTTTCCCTAAATACCCTAAAGATGTTGCCAGACTACTGCTACCTGTGGATTCCACCTGAAAACCTGGGAAGGCAGAATAATAAGCATAGCTACTGGCTGCTTCAGAGTCCTAAAAGCAGATCTGTGGGCTTTTATGACATTTGAGGTGACATTATAATTATTGTAATGGGGGAAGCACTAAAATTATGATTCTCGCAGACAATACTATGAAGGGGAAGATCTAGGTTCACTTTAATCTGCCTTAACAGGTGAAGCAAACAAAACAGGAGGAGCCTACTACTTCTGTCTGTCTTCTCTAAATTCTTACCCTCATCCTTTAATGCTGGCACTATAAATTCTGTAACCCTTCTGCCTCACCCCAGGTACTGTAAATTCTGTAATACTTCCCCATCTTCTCAGCCTATGAACATCGACTTACAGAAAATAATATTTTTGTCTACAACGAAATATACAAAGAAATGGAGACCCTAGGTTCTAGCCAACTTTGACTTTGAGAGAAAGGCCATTCAACTCTGGAATTTTCCTACCCTTCCCCTAACCCTAATCCCACCCACCCCTACATGATGAAGGCTTGAGACTGAGAAGTCTATTCTGTTTTCAAGCTTGCCCTTGAGTTAGCTGGTTCCTTCTACCAAGCCCTATCCTTGTCTCCGGGTTTTGATTTGTATGGGTTTCAGTTTTTGGTTTTGTGTCTTTTGAAGCTAAGCAAGAGATGCATTTAGATTCTGGTAACAATAGTTTAGGTTGAATGGCCAAGAAGTTCATGTGATCATTTGTAAAATCTGGTGGTACTAATCTTTTCTACCATACACTGGCTTCTTCAACTTATCTATGCACCAATTATCTGATCTCTCTCTCTCTCTCATTCTCTCTCTCTCTCCCTCTCCCTCTGTGTGTGTGTGTGTGTGTGTGTGTGTGTTAGCTTAAAGCAAGCATAAATCTAGAGTGTAGCCCTGCTGTAAATTGGTAAGACAGACGCTTTCAGTGATTTAAGGTGACAGTCTCTTTAATTACACTGAGGAGAGAACCGGAGAGCCTTCCTGTCACATGTGAAGCTTGGGTTCCATCACCAGAACCACAAGTTTTAAAATGTTGTTTCAGAATAAAAAATAAGAAGGACTGGGAAATGAAAGAAATGCTTTTTAACAACTGCTGCTTGGTAATCTGTCATTATTCATTGAATATTCTTTTGGTTAATCCAACATATAATTGAAATTTTAATGCTAATGATAATTGTAGTTGACAATGATGGAGCAAATGTACTAAGAACTCTCCATAATCCTCATACCAGCAGCACAAAAATTAAGCTTTATCAGATCACATTACCTGCCACACAGCAGATAATAGGGGAACGGGGATACAAATGCTGCCCTTGGGATTACAAGGCCAAGGTTCCCATCTCTACTCTGTAATCTATGCTGCTGGGCCCACAGCACACAGGGTGCAACAGTTTATGCTTCATGGATGATTGCAATTTTATCATTATCCAGGGCTGGACTGCAAATCATAGCTGCCTGCACACATCAAACATGCATGATTTTCTGTAGTTCTCATAATCATTTTTCAGTAGTAATTATTTTCTCCACTTCACAAATAAGTTAACTGAGATTTATAGGTCTTGGTAGTCCAAGGCCCAGCTCTGTTAACAGAGCCAAGTGTCAACAGACAACCAGAAGCTAATATCTATTGTGTGCCACAAAGGCAGAAAAACATGTACATGCATGAAAAATAAGTGTTTTAAAATTAAGAGATGATGTACATGAGAGAAGCATCTATGTAAAGACAACAAAAAGGTTTACAAAAGGAAGTAAGCTTTCTGTCATTTCCGTCTCCACAGCAGCTGAGATATTTGTATAAGCACCTATAAATATCAAATCACATTGAGTTTAGGGACCTCAGCATATTCTCTATGACTGAAGAGAAACAGGCTACAGATGTGCATTGTAGCTCTGATTTATTCATCATAAGTTTATCAAAGCCATGGTTTTAAATGGTGGAAGGGAAGTGTGCTTGCAGTTTGCTTGTTTACCACATTTATGGAGCCCCCGCTGTATGTAAGCATTCTTCCAGGAGCTGGTTATGCTCAGTGAACAAAACATAAAATTCCCTGCCATGGTGGAACCTATGTCCTTCTGAATAGAACAGCAAAAAACGTACTAAATAAACCATACAGCAGATTACACTGTATAAGGTCTGTGGGAAAGCAAGCAGAGAGAAAGCAGAGGAACATGGGGGAAGAGATGCAATGTAATGAAAAGATCAGTCAGGGAAATCCTAACAGAAAAGGTAAGAACTATTATTGCACATAAATCATGTAGATCCAATAGAAGTTTTCCATTTTGAATAAATACTTGTCCCATCTTGTTGAGGTTAGCCCCGGACTTGTATTTTGATGTTAATTCCACTTTCCTGGGAGGGGATGCAGAGGAGGAATGAATCAGGCAGTACACAGGTGACTTCTATTGAACTTTCTGCCCACCTTAATTTGTGAAATAAAGGCTAGAGCCAGTGATTGGGCAGAGAAGGGAAGGTGAGAAACAAAGGTTGGGGGGGGGGTAGGAGAGAGACAAGGACTGGGGAGGAAGATGATGAAGGAGGACGAGATGAAGAAGGAATGCAATGGAGAAGCAGGAGGTGGAAGGACAAATGCATGACTTGGAAAACCCGCAAGTTATAAGGGTCTCATAGCTGGGGAATAGAGTAGTGTAGTGGTGAATCTGCCCAACCCAGGCGTGCAGCATATATTCATAATTATTGAGTTGTGTTTTCTTTGACCAGTCATATTTGGGTTGGAGAACTACCGCAACAACGTCTCATTTAATGGGCATCATTATAGCTATTGGGGCAAAGTAAATGGGTAAATGACATGAGGGTCAAATGATTAAAATGGGTTTGTCAGTTAACGTGACAAAGTTGAAAAACTCTCCTCTTCTCTGAAGGAAATCCAGTGTTGGATCCAAGCTGTTCTTTTAAAACCCATATGATAACAGGTAAGGGATCTAGTAAAAAGCTTTATAAGAACCAGAATGAGTCGGTTAGAAGGCTCCAACCAGTGTGGTTACTTCACAGAAGTGTTCAGCAATATTTAGCAAGTTTGGCTGTGATCACCTGGCTACTTTGAGAATAGAAAAAGAAAAATAAGCTAAGTGAAGAAATCTAATCCTACCGGGGTGTGTGACCTCACAGAACACTTAACATGAGACCTCGGTTTTCCCTGCATTCTTTAAAGAGACTGTATCCTTCTGTTATTTCAAGCCAGGGCACACAAGACTTTCTCTTCCTTATCACCCCCACCATTATGGTCAGAAAGAAGCCTACTTGGAAATTTTTTCTTCTAGGTCTTTCTCATTCTTAGTGGCCCATGCTTATGAAACACTTAGTGATGTAACTAGATAGCTCATAAAAACTCCCGCATGATAGAATGACTGTTTAAAACCAGGGGTACCAGCCTGAGTGAAATGGTAATGGGCTTTCTTTAATTCAGGACACTGGAGAAAATTTCATTCCACTTCCTTTCAGGCACCTTTCCCAGAACACCAGACCAAGAACCACACCCTGTAGCACCCAAGGTCCTACTTCCCATAAGTGTTCTCTGTCCTGTACTGTGACGCCAAAACAAGAGTTCAGGAGTTTCCCCGAGCACACTAGAACTGCTGTTCACACTGCTATAGGAAACACACTGGCAGCTTTTCCAGTGAAAACATGGAGTGAGTCTCTTCCTTTTTCCCAATGGTAACACCTTCCTCTTTCTGTGGCCAACTAGAAAAGAGGTGCCCACTGTTTTAGATAGGCTCTAACAACTTAGTAACTATTAACTGTTACCAGGAAGAAGCCAGTAGCAATCCCTTGTTTTCTCCTCTTCCCCTGGGCACTTCCATTCTGTGTTGCATAGAATAACCAAACTAAATATGCATGATTCCGTTTGTGACTTCCCTCTAATTCCACCTGAGATCTCTCCTAACTCCTACCTCAAATATTCCTCTGGATATTATTACACCTGTAGTCACATCTCCTTGCCTCTTCACTAAAACAATTCTGTGTATGATCAACAAAACCACCAAACCCACAATCAGTAGCACCTTCCTTATCCTGACTACCACGGATACTCTAATTATCATTTCTCTGCACAGCTTCACACTCTTTCAGAAATGACTGTCCCACACAGCTTCGTTCTCACCTTCAATCAAACTTCTTTTCTTAATCTCCCCTAAGTTGTTCGAAGAATCTGAATTTCTGTCTGCTATCTCATCCCAGATACCATTCTTCACACTTAAACACCTTCATACACAAGTACATGGATTTAATCAGGCTTACAGATCCTGCATGGATCCAGAGGAATGCACACGTAAACACACATGAAACACGGGCTTACCCAGAGGGGGAAAAAAAATAAGTGAGTTAAATTTTAAGTGTGTGCTTGCATAATTTCGGTGGTTGTTGGTTTTGTCCAAAGTATCAAAGGCCCTTTGACCAAAGAAGGTCGGCACAAATTACACACACACACTTGCACACAGGTCTGAAGCCACAAAGGAATATGCCATTCATAGACAAACCTCATTGTCTGCTGCAGTGGCTCCTGGTGGCTCTGAAGAATGGCCTAGCAATAAAGACTTGAGGAGAGCAATTCACAGAACGCAATCCAAGGGCTGGTGACTGCTTTCTGGCCAATCAAGAAAATGTTAATGACCTTTGAATGCAAGTCACAGCCAAGCTTTCATTTCCAAGACCAGGACTGTTAGTTAATTAGTAATCAGTCTTTCTCTAAGGCAACAGTCCTCAACCTGTGGGTGACAACTCCTTTGGAAAGGGCAGTGTCAAGTTATCTTTTCATAGAGATCACCAAAGAGCATCAGAAAACACAGATATTTATATTATGATTCATAACAGTATCAAAATTTCAGTTATGAAGTGTCAACAAAAAATAATTTTATGGTTGGGTGTCACCACAACATGAGGAATTGTATTAAAAGATAGCATTAGGAAGGTTGAGAACCGCTGCTAGGAGAACATCTTTAAGACCTTAGGGCAAGAAATCATGGCCATGACCCATTGTTTTCCTCCTTTGTGAGTTTATTTAGCCCTCGGGACCTTTAAGATGTCTGTTAAAATAACACAGAGTTAAGTAAATATATAGACAGTAAAAAAGAAAGAAAAATAACTGGTCTGGAATCCTAGAATAATTCTGTTCTTTCTCAGAAATTATCAGCTTCTCAGATATTCATTGGCAATAACACAATCTGCTGACTTGTGATGGAAGAAACTTGTCTTGAAAATGTGATCAAAGTACTTTCATCTTAATACCATGAAAATGTTCTTAAGTTTGTTTTCTGCTATGGAGACCCTTTGTCAACCTCATATCTGGATATGCTTAGAGCTGTTTTTACATGTATGGGTAAAACATAGAAAAAAGGATACAAAAAAAAAACAACTTACAATGAAATGGTTACTAGATCATTTAAATTGCAATGACAATTTTATTTAATGATGTTTTGACTAATGGTATAACAGTAGGCATAATTATTATTGGTATTTCAAAGTAGTAATAACTATTAACAGTCTTTCAATATTGTCTTAATCATATGAAGTAGTGTAATCTCTTGGACCAAAGTCACAAGTGCTGCTTAATGCTACTGTGGTTTACAGTCAAAGTTTATACTAAAAATAAATGCTAACTCTCAGTGAGGAATTAACAAAGAATGTGTGGTTATTTCACCCTTCTAAGTTCACCGAGTTCTCTGGTTTATATCTAGAGACTACAGATACAGAACCCTTCTTTATCACTGAGCAAGTGTTCTCTAGGTAGGGCAGAGTCCTTCCCAATGACTGCCTCACATGTAATCCATAAACCTGGGACAGCAGTCCTTGAAGAAATAAGAACAAAAATCAAAGACTAATAGGAAGGCTTTTATGACAATATATCTGAATAATTTGATATCTATTGACCTTATTAATTTTTAAGTGTAAATTTTATTTTTAACCCTTTTTAAATTTTATTCTTTAGTAGTTTATTTTTAGTTTTATAAAGATCACACTCTATTACATATTGAGATTTTAAAATTTTTAAGGCTGTTTTTTCACTAGGCGCCATTTTAAAAGCCCTGCTTAATCACCCCTTACACTGATCTGCTTCTATGGACCACCAAAGACTCAGGAAATATTGAGACAAAAATAATCGTAATTATGAGCTATATCTACAACCCAGACAAACAAATGTTACCATCTCTCATCCTGGTCACATCATAACAGCCTGGAACAATCAAAGTGGAATCATTTTGTCTTTTTTTGATAAACTCAGTTCCTTATCCTTAAGTTTCTCGTATCACCATGTATCATGAACATCTTGTCAGGAATCAACCTTCATCAGAGAACCAAAGGACCAACAACTAATGAGCCTTCTGTTCCAAAGACTTTAGGAAATAGAGCTTCATAAACTCAAGGATCTACACAATGATCCCTTTGACTATTGACCGTTCTCATCTCTGAAGAGTGTGGCCTACACAGTTGTCTCCCTAAGCATCATCCTCTCTCACACTGGGAGTGCTTTCTTCCACAATGGTTTCCATGCTCATCCTTCAGGAGTACCTTATTTTACTGTATAACATACACTATGGTCTGAATGTCCCATCTGAATTCATTACTCATAGAACACAATTACTGAGGAGTGGAATGGAGGCCAGAATAATATCCCAGTAACATTATACAAATATAGGCCCCTCCCATTATAAATGAGGAAACCAAGGCCCAGGAATGTTGTGAGGCTTGTTTTGTTGCTGACCAAAAAAGTCTAGATCTAAGTTCAAAGCTCAGGTCTGCTTGCTAAACCAGGAGCTTGGGTAAATAAATCTGTTTCCTTAACTTAAAGGATGATAAAAGTGGTACCTAGCCAAAAACTTATAAAAATAAAGCAATGCAGGAGGTAGAAGTTGATGTTACTTCTTTGACTGTGTCAACTTCTCTGTCAAACATAACTCATGGTTCTGAACACAGCAAGAAAAAAATGGGACATCTGTTTCACACAAGGCCCACACAAAATATTGGCATGTGTGACCTGGTCTGATTATAGTAACAGTAAGATTTAGAAAATTCTGCTCCAAGTCCTTCATTTAAAAGACAACTCAGGCAAGTCCAAGAAAGAAGCACTAGGATGTTTTGAGTAGTTTACTGCTGAGTGACACAATCTTCCCTTGGCCTTAGAGATGTCATGAAACCATGGCTCACTGGGAACTATGAAGATCTTTAAATGTAAGGAATATGTAACAGGATAGGAATATGTGACAGGACAGTTTCTCTACCCCTTCACCCTTTGAATGGTTCTTAGATTCCCATGTATAAATCAAGCATTAGTCCCTTGGCTATTCTTCCCCTGCAGTGACAGAAACTATAGTAATGACCCACTTCTCTACACAGAGTAATTCAATGTATAGCTTTTGTGTTCTGTAAATGAGGCACCACCAGAATTCAATACTGATGGAGGGATCCATATAGCCCGCATTATACTAAATGACTCAAACACTTTCTCCATTTCTTCCTCAGACTATACTCTAAAGTGGGTACTTTTATCCTTCAAGGTGAGAAACTTGAAGCACCAACATAAACTTGCCCAACCATGTAACACAGCAAACTTTTTAGTATTTAATTCAAAGTACGACCTCTCCCTCTCCCTCTCCCATGGTTCCCAGTAGTGCAGATGTATCTCAATGAGAAATACTGGAAGATACACATGGTGTGTCAGTTGGCACAATGCTAAAGGCTATGAGAAAGAAGTGAGAGGGTTCATGTGACCATTTAACACAATCATACATCATGGCAAGCACAGGTTCTTGTTGCTTTTCTCATACCTCCTCTTCCTCAAGGATTTCCTTCATCGCATAGCAGACCCCTGGGTACCCATTGAAGCTCTGTTATGTGAGTTTCTTTCAACTCAGCATCACAGACAAAGCTCTAAGAGGGCTTAATCTGATATAGAGTCCAGAAAGCCAGGACAGCCTCGTCTATATCCTTTTTCCTCCTTGCAGACTCTTGTGGGCTCTGTCTTCCTAGATAAAGCCATTTTATAAACAGTCTTCTTATCAGTATACATTCTACCATCCATGGGCTGAGGGTGACCGACACACATCTGAAGGCATTCCTTCAGTCTGAAGCTGTTGAGTACGGCATTTAAATAAAAGCAAATCATTTTTTGAAGAGTAATTCAGTCTTGCATCACTAAATGACTGTTTGTAAGTCTCCAGTTGGAATGCAGTGTCATTAAAAGCATGGTATTTGAAATGAAATGAGCCTGTGCAAATGGTCTATGTACTCTCTGCCTATCTCAATCAGTCATTTAGAGTTTCTGAAATTCAATTCTCTCACTCATAAATTATGGGTTATACTATAAATACAATGTTTTTTGACCAAACCTGAGATAATTAGTAGCTGATCTGGAATTCCAGCCCCTTTTTACTGTTGTTGTTGTTGTTGTTGTTGTTGTTGTTGTTGTTGTTGTTAACGTAAAATATCACTAAGCAGTATCTAAGCTGAGGTTCTGTTAAGAACTGTTTTTCTCCAGTCTGCCTGTGGTGCACATCCATAATTCCAGTACTCGGGAGGAAGAGGCAAGAGATCACAAGCCTGTGGCCAGCCAAAGCTATATAGTGAAACCCTGTCTCACAAAACCAATGACTAAGGCTCTAGCTCAGCGATAGAGTGCATATCATGTCCATGGCCCTGAGTTCCAATTCCCTATATCTCAACACAAAGCTGTTTCTCCAATTTGTTAGCCTCCAAATAGCCCCCATTAAACTGAGCTAAAAGAGAAGGATCACTGAAAACTGACTCATGGAGAAGAATATATAACACACTAAACTGATTCTACAGGATATTGGAAGAAAACTAAACCCAGGTACCATGCCAATCCCCCATACCACCCACACACATACACACACACATACACACACACACACACACACACACACACACACACACATGCTCAAGCCCATTCCATCTTCCCTCTACCTCTTGAAACAATATCCCCACACACTTTCCACTGTACCTCTTTATTAAGACTGAGATCTTTCCCTACCTTTGTTCCACATGGATACAGAGCCAGTCACATCACACGCCACCTGGACCGGGAGAAAAGGAATTAAAGTGAGAAGCAGTCTTCTCTGCCCAGAAGTGTTAGAGGAAGGTGAAGATATAAACAACACACAGAGAGGGTTGCAGAATTTCCTCGTGTTGTGAAATGCCTACTGTTCCACCATTTTATACTACCTTTGTCATTCCCCACCCCTGGGTACAGATAAGAGCATTGTGCATGTAGGAATCAAGGAGAGAAGGATTATAATAATACATTACCTAATACTTACGTGTTCATAATAAAACTGCATCTGTACATGACACCTTGCCACTTTCTGGACATTTAATCTGCATCATCGTTTAGATAACAACAGTCCCATGGGATAAGGCAGGTATTTTAACCCCCATCAATAAATGTGGAAAGAGAAAAAAAGCATCTGCTAAAGGTCACTCAGTGCCACACCTGCTGCCCTGATTTTAACCTAGTAATCCAAGGGTCATAGAGTCTACAGTCAGTAAATCTAGATTGAAAGCTGGTCCTTGCATTCAATAAATTCAACATTCATTTGCTACCAGGTTGACAAAACGGAAACCCTTGAATTCTATGAGTTATCAAATTCTACTGTCAGTATCCTACCAGTTATCAGATTCTACTGCAGTATCCAGAGATGGCTACCTCCCTCCAACTCATATCTTATATGAAAACTCCCATCATTTTCTCTGTGGCTTCTTCATCCTACTGGGATGCACCCCCTGCCCTGAACAGTCCAGTCCTACAAGGGCAGCTCAATATAACCCTAACTTTATGATTACAACCCAAACAACAGCACTGAACAGATAATTTAAACGTCTTAAATGGATTCTCTACCCAGACATTTGGATTGGAGATATGAAATACACATTGTCTTGCTAGGCAGTAGGTCTGTGGGATTATGTCGTGCTGCTGAGAAACAGAAAGTAAAGAGTGTAATTAAGTATTTGCTTGTCTCAAAGAAAATTGGATAGATATACAAAGAACAGCCAGAATAAGACAATTCAAAAACCTTCTGGGATATAGTTTGTCCACTAAGGGATGCTATTGTGCTCTGAAAGGAAACCATGGGACCTGTAAGAAGTGGAGCCTAGGGAGTGGGCCACTGAACATCTTGCCTTTGAGAAAAAATAATGCACATCTTATGGGAGCCTGGTTAGATCTGGTGACAGTACAGAAGTGTAACTGTCCCTTCCTTGGGCTTTGGCTTTCTGTCATATTGAGTAATTTCCTCTTCATGCAAAAGCTCCTGCTATATGCCATAATGTAATGAAGCCAACCCAGCGTCCAACTCCTAGCCAGATCCAGCAGCATACTGCTGAGACTTTGATCCCTCAAAACTGTGAGCTAAATACACCTGTTTTTCAAAAGAAGGAGGAGGAAGAGGAGGAAGAGAGGAGGAGGAGAAGGAGGAAGAAGAAGAAGAAGAAGAAAAAGAAGAAGAAGAAGAAGAAGAAGAAGAAGAAGAAGAAGAAGAAGAAGAAGAAGAAGAAGAAGAAGAAGAAGAAGAAGAAGAAGATTAACTTTTAACTTTCCTGGGGTATTTAATACTGAAAACAGACTAGTATAAAAACCAAAAGCAAAGATGATAACTACCAATGTTTCTAATATCTGTGAAGATGATGTATAACCTTCATGTGACACTTCTGATCCTTCATACAAACACTACTTTATTATGCTATCATTCTTACTACCCACAATGGGAATATATGTGTCTCTGTTGCTGTTTCTAAATATTTCCAGGCCATGTAAGTAAAGGGTCCCTGCTCGTCCTTCCCTGAGAGGCTCAAGTGGTCTTCTTTCACCCAGTACAAACAAATATCTCTTCTAAAACTTTAATCACTCCAGTTTATCCTGTACAACCTCCAAATCTCCACAAAAACCTATGAATTGTTTGTAGTTTGTGTGTGTGTGTGTGTGTGTGTGTGTGTGTGTGTGTGTGTGTGTGTGTATCTTGTATATGTAAAGTAAAAAGCATGCGTCCTATAAGGGTATATGATGGCTTAGTGGAAAGTGCGTAATACATTCTCACTTTCATTCAATTTTAGACGAAGATTGTTGAAGAATAAGTGATATCAATCAACTTTGAATCACAAAAAATATGGTAGTAAATATGACCATAAGTAAATATGTATGATTTCTTCTAAATGGTCTTTGATAGTTGTATTTCCTTCCATTCTCATACCATGGATGGAGAGCTAATCTGTTGTAAAGGTAAACAGTCTAAGTTCACAGATAGTGTCTAACAGCCATGTATAGGCTTTGCCATTGTGTCCTCTTCTCTGACCCGGTCCACTTTCCCAGAGTGCTTTTCTCTCCCACATTGCTCTCTGGGACCCACTGTGGCCCAGAGGGCCCACTGTTTCCTGCTTGAACTCCATGTCAGTTAGACAAAGACCCCCTCAAAGAATGAGTGCCATAGTGTTCCCTAGCCTTTTCCCTTACCATCTGTGAGAGACCTGGGCATGGCTCATAACCACCCAAGGTACTGCAGCTCTGTTAGCTTTATTAAAAACCTCCTCCCTTTAGTTCATGGTTGTGGACCAAAGGGAAACTTGAAAAATGCCCAGGTTTCTTTAAAAGGAGTCCCTACCTGTGGGACAATGGAGCATACCAGGAAACTTGGTAAGGTTGAGCAGGTTGAAAGCACTGTAGCAGGAACTTCACCTGCTTCAGACCAGGTCCCTGTCATGTGACCACACTCCCTACATAGGAACATGACCTATGGTCACATAAATCAGAACAGAGTTCTCCACAATAATGAAGTACCTAGAGGCCCTGTGTGTTTCACCAATAAGCTTCCCTTGCTGGGCATTCCTTTCTGGAAAAGGTATTTAACCTCTGGTCCACCCTGAGGAGGTACTATGCACCTATTTATCATGATGAACAGTCAATAGACAGTATAGATAAATATGGACTCTCTTTGATCAAGAACTGCCATGGGGAGTGTGGAGAAAGCCTTCATCTACAGAGCCACAACCTAAGTCTCCCACAAAAGGCCCCTCTGTGCTCCCAGGCAATCACCACTGCTGAGCTAAGATAGTTTCCCTCCACCCACCTGGCTGCCCCTGGGCTGTCCTTAGGTCCATGGACCTCAGACCCTCTGTTCCTGGTTCTCCTGCAGGGTTTCCAGTGGCAATTGAATACCCGGGAGTCAGGGCACCCCAGCTTCTACCTCCCACATCTTATGTGTATATGAGTGATATATTGGTACTTCCCTTGAACCCAGGACTCTGCTGCAGCACAGGGTAAATGCAGTCTGGTGGCCCCTAGTTTCATCTGGGCAGTGGAGTTTCCACACCCGAGCAGCAGAAAGAATCATGGAACCATTCCTGCCCACAGCCCCTGCCAAGTGAGCCTGTTTATGCCCCTAATCATATGGTTTTGTGTTGGTATCATTACTGGCTGTATAGCACCTAATCCAGAGAAACACAACTGAAGTCTCTACTGTGTGACAACTAAACATCTTCAAGCTATCTGTACATGAGACCTTGAGAAATTTGGAATAAAGATTAATTAGTAACTGGAGGGAAAGGACAGGGTAAAATAAATGAGCTAGGGGAGAGAGAAGCCTTAACTTCACAGCATACTAGTATGGCTCTGTCCACATCCCTTTGACAGTTATGTGTGATGAAGTCGTATGCTTTAAAATAGAAGAACTAAAGGCATCTTTTATTTCTACTCCCGTTCCTCCTGTTTTCTGATTCATTGTGACAAGCAAACTTAGGAATCTAATTTACCTCTTCATTTCATTTCCTGGTATCACATGCTGTAATAGACAATTAGATTTTGAACACTTCTTAAACACAAGGTACCTCTTGTTTCTCTCCTTCTGTAAATATTTTAGTAATAGTTTTTCTCCTCTGTCACGCCTACCCTTTTCCTCCTCTCACTCCTTTTTTTTTTTTTTTTTTTTTTTTTTTGCTCTGAATGTTTGATCCCCAAAGACTAGATTAGCATTCAAATTAGTTAGTATTAGCATTCAGCTTCCAGTAATAGACTCAAACATCATGGCTCAAAGACAAGGAGTTTTCATGTATCATAGAAAGAAGAGCCTGGAAGACAGCAGTTGCTCTGGGATCTGAGGTTATAGGGCTGAGTGTTTGACATTTGTCTGTCCTTTCATGGGTATCTCCAATCATAGCAGCCAAGTTTCCATACAAGAAAAAGAAAGATGTCGGGGCTTTCTAAGAATTCTCGCCTAGTTATTCCTTGCATATCACCAGCTATTATGTGGGAAAAAATGAATACTGATCTTATTTCTAGTTGGGAAAGTCATGTATCCAACAAAGGGGTTGTCAGTAATGAAGCAGAGGGCTCATATCACATAGGCACTTGGTACTACTCACCACACAGAATGGTAATCCCATTGGGCAATCCCACTTGGGCTAACCACATGCTCCAACCTTAACTGCTGCAGACTTCTGGCTCAGCACTCTTTGGGAGCTACGTTTGGTTAGACAAGAATAAAACTCATACTACATTCCCTTCACTGTTACATACCTCACATAAGAACAACAACTCAGAGAGCTTTGTAGGACCTTGGAAACTATAAAATATTCAAAACGAACCAAGATCCTTCAATGTCTAACTGAATATCTGTCTATCTGTCTATCCAACTATCAATCAATCAATTATCTATCTATGTCTGAGTTTCACTGTGGAGCTCTGGCTGACCTAGAACTCACTATGTAGACCAGGTTGGCCTCCAAGTCACAAGAGATATTCTTGTATCTGCCTCTTGAGAGCTGGGATTAAAGACATGTATTACCACACCCAGCCAAAGTGGTTTGTGTAATTATTATTATTTTTATTTGTATACAAGTAGGGCATGTATGCATGCCTATATGAGTAAATGCCACATGTATATAAGAGAGAACCCATAGTGGCCAGAAACGGGCTTAGAGAGACAGGTGGTTGTGAGTCACATGACATGAGTGCTGGAAGACAAATTCAGGTCCTTTGGAAGAACAAGTCATCTTAAACAGCAAATGATCTCTCCAGCTCTGTTGGATCTTATTTATTAAGCACTCAAGGAAACGACAAATAATTCCCATGGCTAAGAAGACAACATGGATCCTGAAGAAAAGACCAGTATGCAAGCCATGTTCCAGTTCCTGCAGAGTGAGTGGTCATTGCTGAGCTCCTGACAAAGTTCTCCCCCCCCCCCCCCCCGCTATATCTTAGTGCTTTACAAATGCAAGTGTGCTGTGTGCATCAGAATCTCCCAAATGGCTTACTAAATGCAAACTATGGGGCTGTACCTTTAGGCTTCTGATACTGTAAGTTAAATTGGAGACTAACAAGTTCCACTTCTTAATAATTGGGTTTTTTTTTTTTTTTTGTCTAACTTCTTAAATTCTTTATATATTTTGGATATAGCCCTCTATTGTATGTAGGGTTAATGAAGATCATTTCCCAATCTGTGGGTTGCAATTTTGTCCTATTGACAGTGTCCTTTGCCTTACAGAAGCGTTTCAGTTTCTTGAGGTCCCACTTGTCAACTGTTGATCTTAGAGCCTGAGCCATTGGTGTTTTGTTCAGGAAACTTTCCTCTGTGCCAATGACTTCAAGGCTATTTCTCACTTTATCTTCAGTTGGCTTCAGTATATCTGTTCAGTGTAGATCAGTGTATGTTGAAGTCCTTGATCCACTTGGACTAGAGTTTTATACAAGGTGATTGATATGGATCAATTTGAAGTCTTCTACATGCAAACCACCAGTTAGACCAGAACCATTTGTTAAAGATGTTTTCCTTTTAACACTGTATGGCTTTTGCTTCTTTGTCAAAGATCAAATGTCCATAGTGTGTGCGTTTATTTCTGAGTCTTCAATTCTATTCCATTGATTGACCCGACTCTCTGTAAAAACCAAATAACCCAATTAAAAACTGGTCTTGTCAGGCATCAATGGGAGGAGAGGTCCTTGGTCCTGTGAAGGCTCAATGCCCCAGTGTAGAGGAATGCTAGGGCGGGAAGGTGGGAGTGGGTGGGTAGCTGAGCAAGTACCCTCATAGAAGCAGGGGGAGAGGAGATGGGATAGGGGGTTTCCAGAGGGGAAACCAGGAAAGGAGATAACATTTGAAATGTAAATAAATAAAATATCCAATAAAAGATTCCTTATGCTTCAAAAGATAAAAAGAAAACTGGGTACAGAGCTAAACAGAGAATTCTCAACTGAGGAATCTCAAATGGCTGAGAAGCACTTAAAAAATGTTCAAAATTCTTAGTCATCAAGGAAATGTAAATCAAAATGACCCTGAGATTCCACCTTGCACCAGTCAGAACAGCTAAGTTAAAAACTCAAATGACAGCACATGCTGACAAGGATATGGAGAAACAAAAACACTTCTCTATTGCTAGTGGGATTGCAAACTGGTACAACCACTCGAGATATCAATGGCTACAGAAAATGTGATTCATGTACACAACGGAATATTATTCAGCTATTAAAAATGAGGACATCGTGAATTTTGAAGGCAAATGGGTGGAACCAAAAAATATCATCCTAAGTGAAGTAACCTAGACCCAAAAGGACACGCAAAGTATGTACTCACTAATAAGTGGATATTAGCTAAAATGTACAGATAAAACAGTAAGGTCCAAGTGAGGATGCTTCAGTCTCACTTAGGAGGAAGAACAAAATAATCACTGGAGGAAGAGAGGAGGGAGCAGAATGGGAGAGGGGAGGAGGAGAGACAAAAGAGGGCAGGACAGAGTACGGAGAGAGGCAGGAGAGAAGCCCAGAAAACCAGGAGAATGAATTGAAATATGCAGCTATGGGGAGTTGGGGGTGGGAGGTAACCTCTAGAAAGTCCCAGAGACCTGGGATGTAAGAGGCTCCCAGGACTCCATGGGAATGATTTTAGCCTAAATGGCCAACAGTGGGAAGATGGAATCTGAAGAGACCACCTCCAGTGGATAGACAGGGGCCCCAGTGGAGAGATGGGGCCATCCACCCATCTTCAAAATTTTGACCCAGAATTGTGCCTATCTAAAGGAAATGCAAGGACAAAAATTGAGCAAAGACTGAAGGAAAGGACATCCAGTGACTGGCCCAATTTGGGATCCATCCCATGAGCAGCCACCAAACTCTGACACTATTACTGATGCCATTTTGTGATTTCAAACAAGAGCCTAGCATGGCTATCCTCTGAGATGCTCTACCAGCACCTGATTGAAACAGATGCAGATACTTAAAGCCAACCATTGGACTGAGGTTGGGGACCCCAATGGAAGAGTGAGGGGAAGGATTGAAGAAGCTGAAAGGGATGGCAACCTCATAGGAAGAACAACAGTATTAACTAACCCAGGTGCCTCAGAGCTGGCAGAGACTAAGCAACCAACCAAAGAACATACATAGGCTGGGTGCCTTCTAAATGGCTACACAACAGGTTAGTTCCTAACCTATTCGTTAGTTCCTAACAGAAGTCTGAATTCAGCTATGGCAGTTCTACAACAGAAGGATGACAGCAAAGAAGACACAGGTCGTCCAGAAGAGGTAATAAAAGAAGACCTCATCCCAAATCCATCTGAAGAAAATCTGCCGAGTTTTCTTTTCAGTGTCTTATTTTACTAATACCTGTGCTAACCTTGTATGGAGACAAACATGTTGTTTCAACAAGTCTAGTGAGATTTTTCTGCTTTTTCCTTAGCCATAAACAGTGGTCTCTTGAAGACATATGAATATACCCAGATTCACTTTTTCCAATTCTTCTGGGGATGGGATTGAACTATGTCTCTCCTTCCTCTACCACCCTGAGGTTGTTTCTCAATACCTTGCTTGTCATCTTGACAGACAGCCTGCACCCCAACCCCTCTATATATATATTGGACTGAGAAGAAAGAACATTGCCAAACTTTCTCATCCTATCAAGGCAGGGCATCCTTCTCACTTAGAGAAGATACCAATGCTGAAATCCTAGCTTTTCGTGTTTAAGTTTGGTGAGTTTGCCCAAGGTATTTGATCATTTGATCTTTCTGAAACCTCTACTGTCTCATTAACAAGTTAGAAGTAGAATTTGCAAGGAAATTTGAAATTAAAAAAAAATTAAACATACAATAATACATTAAGTGGAGTCTAACATTTCAGTTACATAAAATATAGGAATAAATTATGACTGAACTAAAATAAATGCCCAAGGCATGCACACAGGACCAGAAAACTGGGAATTCTAGAAGTCAAATGGTCTGGCGCCACCTAGTGGGACTCATCAATCTAGCCCCCTGCACTAGCGAATGTCCAAGCAAGTGGCAGAATTATGAACTATTTTTTTTTTGCCTTTCAAACTTGTAATTAAAATGTATAAAACAGTGTATAAGTTGGGTAAATCAAATATATAGTTTGAATAAATACATTATCTATTTCATTTGAATGACATTAAAAGTAAAATGATATTTTACTTATCTCAAAATATGTATTTTCTCAATAATTTATTTTTTTATTAACTTTACATCCCAATAGCAGCACCCTTCCCTCTTCTCCTCCTTAGCTGAGATTCTTACTAGTGATTGGATATGGAGACTGAAGTGTCCACCTCCCATAGCCAGGCAGAACTTTCAGTGGACAGAGGGTACATCAACCCATACACAAAACCTTCAGCCCAAAATTTGTTCTGCCTTCAAGATGCATAGGCATAAATATGGAACAGAGATTGAGGGAATGACTCCCTGATAATTGCCCCAACTTGAGATTCACCCCACGTGAGAAAGCCAACCCCTGACACTATTAAGATACTCCACTCGTTTGCAGACAGGAACTTAGCATAACTGTATCCTGGGAGGCTTCATCAAGCAGCAGATGAAAACAAATGCAGAGACCCACAGCCAAACATCAGGCAGAGCTCAGGGAGTCTTGTAGAGGAATGGAGGACAGAATTGTGCAAGCCGGAAGGGTCAAGGATATCACAAGAAGACGTACCAAGTCAACAATCCGAGGCCCAGGGTGAGGGACTCACAGAGACTGAACCACCAACCAAAGAGCATGCATGGACTGGACCACCTACATATTTATAGCAGATGTGCAACTTGTTCTTCCTGTGAGTCCCCTGACTATTGGAGGGGAGGCTGTGGACTCGGTTACCTGCTATTGGACCCCCTTTTTCTACCTGGACTGCCTGGTTGGGCCTCAGTTGAAGAGGATGTGCTTACCCCTGCCGGGACTAGATGTCCCAGGGTGGGGTTGCATTCAAGGGAGGCTTTCCCTTCTCTGAAAAGAATGGGAGGGGGTTATGAGGGAAAGAATGTGTAAGGGAGGGCCTGGGAGGAGAGGATTATGAACTCCTAATTTCAGTCCTTTTTATTTGATTACATGAGAAAATTGTGATTAGAACAGAAGATGGGAAATAACTAGTCATTTTAGGAGCAGGGAACTAAAAACTGAACAATTCATTATTGTCCTTGTCCAGAAGCATGAAATGTCCCTGTTTCTTGGGGCAGGAATGCCAGGGGGCTCTTTGGTTTATCTTTTCCTCAATGAGCACCCCTTCTTGGCAGCACTACATGACCATGTGACGGAAACTCCAGTCCAGACACCAACCCCTTCCCGTGAACAAACGGCTTTGGAACTAGGTCTCTGGATGTTCATAGTGGAAAGGATTGTATTCATTTCGTTAGGAGTTTCAGCCATCTCCTAAACGACATCAGGGTTACCTCTCCAGAGCGAAGACCGTCATGAAAGGCTTGATCAGCATTCTGTTGAGGGCTACTGCTGAAAAGCTGTGTCTTCAAGATCGAAAGAATGAAATGTACCTCTGGGCTAAACTACACAAAACATAAGTTACAGCTACACCTGTCATCTACTTAGTAGAAAGCAGCTCCTGGGAAGGCTGACTTACGTCCTCTTACCAGAAGAGACTGGAGGAATCATTATTTCCTTTATGGTATGATGTGCTTTTGCTTCCCTACCCTGATTCAGTTTCAGCAGCTTATGCAGCTATAACCATGTAGCTGTGTTCAACCTGATTGCTTGTCTAACACGCAAATCTGTATCCTTTTTTTTTTCTCTTCTTCACTCACTCTTTTTTCATTTTCTTTTCTTTTCTTTTCTTCTATTTATTTCTTTTTCTTGGATACTGGCTTGGCCTGGGCATGCTTCCCTGGACACTCATAGCTTCCTCTTGTCATCTGAAGCAGTTCACCACTACCATCTTCCACCACATGGTAACAAAGGGCACAGTTTTCTCTTTTCCTCTTCTCTAACTTCCCTAATGCAACAGCTCCCTGCCCTGGGTTTTTTTCCCTTTAAATCTAATACTATTGTCCTCACACTTCCCTCTGAGCCCATTCTTACTCTCTTATTAAAGAGACTAACAATAAGAGAAGATTCCAGTTCCCCCCAGTATCATGTGATACCCCAGGTAAGGCTAAGTGTCCCCATAATAACAGAGATGCAGGGATTCATTTCCGGTATTCACACTTGCTGAGAGAGGGTATCCCAACCCTTTCCCATGAGTATGACCCAAGCCATGCTCCATCTGCCTGACCCTAGGAAAATAACTGAAGCACATCTCCGTGAATGAGTGGGGACAAGTTGGGAAAAGAACCAGTCACTGGCCATTTTATATTTTAACTCACACACAAGCCAAAGAAGTCATTTTGCCCCCCACCCCCACCCCCCAGCACAGCCTGAACCCTTGCTTCCAATCTCACTTCCTTCTGCAGGCCAGTCTGGCTCCCTCTGTCTGTAAAACAACCTCTTTTTCTCTATAGCCCTTGAGGTGATGTTCTCTGCTTTTCCTGCTCTTTACCAGGGACACCCTTTGTCCTTCAGGATGTCACCACCCAGTCTGTTTACTGCCAATGCTCTTTTTTTCCCTTTTAACATCAAGTTGTTTCTTTCAGCTATGTTTACAATCTGTGGCCGTTTGGTGGTATTTTCCCTCTAAGTAAAATGAGCCCTTTCAGTAAGGAGTACATTCTGTTTTCATGTGAATGGTAGTTCCCATTTAGTCCCCTTTGGCTTGTTTTCTCTAGGCTTTACTGTGACCTTCCTGCCCTCTCTTCACCTCTGCACCATTGCTTTAATTCTATGTAGCTTAGATTGTCTTGTACACCATGGAGAGTGAGGATTAAGAATTCTTGGAGCCGGGTAGTAGTGGCGCACACCTTTAATCCCAGCACTTGGGAGTCAGAGGCAGGCGGATTTCTGAGTTTGAGGCTAGCCTGGTCTACTGAGTGAGTTCCAGGACAGCCAAGGCTTTACAGAGAAACCCTGTCTCAAAAAAAAAAAAAAAAAAAAAAAAAAAAGAATTCTTGGATAGGAACATTCACCTAATCATATTAAAGAATACTTATGGTAGGTCAGGCCTCAGTTGTGAAATGAGAAATGCAAATGTGAAGAGACCCCATTTCAAAGCCTAGATCACTTATGGCTTCTGTTTTGCCTACAGGCAGTGTCCCTGGGCCCATAAACAAATCCTCCTCTTCTCTGTGCAGAGAGATCCATGTGGGCATGTAAAACCAGACCTTGCCTGGTTAGGGAACTGAAACTCAATCTTGTTTACATTCCCGTTGCTGCACTGTGACTTAGGGGTGGGGTGGGGCTGTTGGGTAGGTACACCTGAGTTTATTAAAGCTTTTGCATCATCCAAGAGCAAGACCCATCATTGCTCCTCCCTTATCATAAGCGTTCATGCCAAACCACAAGATACTATAAAGTGACAACATCCCTTCCAGGTTTCTTATTGGGGATTTGTCTTCATAAGGGGAAAAAAAAACCTGGGCAAGATTTGGAATCTTTGCAAAGGAAAGCTCTCAGTTCAAGAAATATCCTTTCCTGCTCTGGTGGGTGAAATCGGAGTTTTGGGTTAGTTAATCAGAGAAGGAGCATCATGTTGACTCTGGCTCCTGTTTTGACCGTATCCTATGAAGCCAAGATTTCATTTCTGTTCCTTTCAGTCGTGGAGTTTGCGGTGGGAATCCTGGCCAATGCCTTCATTGTCTTGGTAAACTTTTGGGACATGGTAAAAAAGCAGCCATTGAACAACTGTGACATTGCACTGCTGTGTCTCAGCGTCACCCGGCTTTTCCTGCAGGGCCTTCTGCTTCTGGATGCTATTCAGCTCGCTTGCTTCCAGCAAATGAAAGACCCACTGAGCCACAACTACCAAGCCATCCTCACTCTCTGGATGATCGCAAACCAAGCAAGCCTCTGGCTTGCTGCCTGCCTCAGTCTCCTCTACTGCTCCAAGATTGTCCGTTTCTCTCACACCTTCCCGCTCCACTTAGCAAGCTGGGTCTCCAGGAGATTTCTCCAGATGCTTCTAGTTGCTCTTCTTTTCTCCTGCATCTGCACTGCCCTCTGTTTGTGGGACTTTTTTAGCAGACCTCTCTCCACTGTCACGTCCGTGTTGCACATGAACAACACAGAATTCAACTTGCAAATTGCAAAACTCAATTTCTTTTACTCGTTTATCTTCTGCAATGTGGGTTCTGTCCCCCCTTCTCTGGCTTTCCTGGTTTCCTCTGGAGTGCTGGTTATCTCCCTGGGAAGTCACATGAGGACTATGAAGTCCCAAATCAGAGGCTCTCGTGACCCCAGCCTTGAGGCACACATCAGAGCCATCGTATTTCTGGTCTCCTTTCTCTGTTTTTATGTAGTGTCCTTCTGTGCTGCTTTAATATCAATCCCCTTACTGGTGCTATGGCACAATAAGGGGGGAGTGATGGTTTGTATAGGAATGATGGCAGCTTGTCCTTCTGGACACGCAGCCATCCTGATATCGGGCAATGCCAAGCTGAGGGGAGCCATAGAGACCATGCTATTCTGGCTTCAAAGCAGGCAAAAGGTGAGAAGAGTCCACAAGGTACTTCCCAGGACACTCTAAGTCATTAAATATGCTCCTCACAAATATGCTTCCAATTCTTCATGAAGTTTTAGTTTGTTCCATAAAATATAACTGGTATCCATTCTCCTTAATGTCAACAGACTCTCTAACAGTAGAATAAAGCAATGAAACTATGTGGTCTAAGCAAATATATGAGTGTTGGCTCCTTAGATGTGTTTGCTAAAATGAACCAAAAAGAAAAAAAAATGTGATATTCATTGTAAAACCTTTCTGCACTGAAGCTCATTATTGATTATGGTGCCCCATGGGAAGTCTTTTCTTCTAAAAAGAAAAGCAAGCTTTAAAGAAAAAATCCTGTCTTTTAGTACATTTGCTAAAACTCTTGATCAGAACAGGTGCTTGGGTCACATGAAAATAGTTACTGCCTGCCCATCATTCAGACTCCATGGTTTCCATGGAAATATGAGATGAGAAAAAGAAAACTGTGCAGAAACGACTATGCCATAACTTCTGCTCCTAAGTGTACTATGTAAAAACTCTAATGGGGGTCCGTGACTAGGGTTTATTTTGAAACTATGTTGAATCCAAAGTGTACTTCTTCCTGTTTCACAGGGAGAGGGGTGAGGTAGAGATTTCCTCTGCCTGAGCTCTGGATAATAGAACATCGGCTGCACCTCTTGATGGCCCAGGTGTCTTCATCTATCTAAGTAGGCAGTTTGCCAGAAAGGCTGAGCTACAAGGTGGTCTGGGAAGACCCAGCTCTCCATCTTCCTGCATAGGAACTGAACCAGGAAAGCCTTCCAAAATTCAAATCTAGAGATTCAAAAGAGAAAGTTATAGGTCAGGTATTTAAATCCATCAGAGGGGTCAGTCCACAAATCTCTCAGGAAGGAAGATTTTCCTTTTGTGTAGGTGCCATTGAAAAGCATTGACTCTTCTCAGGCCTCTATTATTGGTAGATGCAATTCTTACATTTTTCCAAGCAAGCAAGCCTTGTCTTCAACTCTGATGACCAAGACTTCCTCGGTGGAGTGGACATAGCTTAAAGTTTCCTTCAGCAACTCTAATTCCCACTCAGGATTCCAAGTATAATCACTTGAGAAACTTATACTGAAACCCCATTGCCACACTTCAGGCCAACACAAATCAAATATTTGGAGATGGACCTAGATGACATATTTCTAGAACTCCCTCAGTAATCTATGGTACAGCTAATATCAAAACCACTACTCTTGGTGCCCTGTTGTTTGCGTTAGATGGTGTGACGCCCTCAAATTACATCATCAGCTTTTGGCCCCATGTCTCCCTACAGTACTTGTGGAATATCATCTGAAAGGGGAAAAGTAGTCTTTTTTAGTCTTTCTCTTTTTGAGTATTATCTGAATTATATTGAATTATATTATCTTACTTATATCTTATTGTTCTCTATGATTTTTTAAAGAGCACCATTTGAAGCAGTTTGAGGCCACAGAAAAATACACAGCTAAAATTATGTAGCACATGCAGCCTTTGGAGGTTTGGGACTTTCACTTAATATCCTACATCTGAGGTTTTTCTGTCTTCTTATGGGTTGGCAACTCATTTCTTTCTGTGCTAAATCATATTCTGTGGTCTGGATAAGCAACCCTTGATCCATTCACTAACTGAAGAGTGGCTTGCTGTTTCTGAGGCTTAGAAATTAGCAGTTAATGCTGCAGGAAACATCTGTGTGCAAATTCTCTGTGTACATGAGCTTCTGGTTCTCGGATCAATTCCAAGGAAATCGAATGTTGGATTACATGGTGCTCGAAGCCAACCATTGGATTGAGCATGGGGTCCTCAATGGGGGAGTTAGAGAAAGGACTGAAGGAGCTGAAGGGGTTTGCAACACCATAGGAGGAACAACAATATCAACCAGCCAGACTCCTCAGAGCTCCCAGGGACTAAACCACCAACCAAAGAGTACACATGGATCCAGCCACATATGTAGCAGAGGATGACCTTATCTGGCATCAATGGGAGGAGAGGCTCTTGGACCTTGGTCCTGTTGGAGGCTCGATGCCGCAGTGTAGGGGAATGCCAGGGCACGGAGGCAGGAGTGGGTGGGTGGGTGGGGGAACACCTTCATAGAAGCATAGGATAGGGAGTTTCTGGACAGGAAACTGGGAAAGGATAACATTTGAAATGTAAGTAAAGAAAATATCCAATAAAAGAAATAAAAAATAAAGCAGACTTGAAGTTACAAAAAAAAGAAAGAAAGAAAAAAGAATGTGGTTAATTTTGTGAGGACATACCAAACTCGTCATTTTGCTTTGCCACCACAGTGACAGTTCCTTTTGCTGTGCCTACTCTGTACTCCAGCATCCTGACAGCTGTGTAGAAGATCATCGTATTGTTTTCACTGTCGCTTCCCTGAAAACACTCCGTGTGGGCCTCTTCTCCTGTGATTTCTTCACAAAAGTAGTTTCAGCATATTTCTGAAATTTATCCATAATGTTATATGAATCCCAACTTACCTTCTATTTAAAAGTTTTTACAGTCAATATATATTGGTCTTACTCTTCCCCAACTCCTTCCAGCTCCTCCCTACCTCCCTCGCCACCTAACTTCATGTTCTTTCTCTCCCACACTTTCTCAAAACGAACCAAAAAACAATCAAAATAAGCAGAATCAATAAGACAAGAAATACTAAAACCCAAGTTTATTGTTTCACTCTAACTGATGCTGCACTTTGTATAGCTAGCAGATTTTATTAATAAAGTTTTTATGAATATTCCTGAATTTGTCCTTTTGCAGGCAAAGCTTTTATGTCTCTTAGATACTTCAGTGTGCATGCAGTTGCTGTGCTAAAAAGTTCAACTACAAGAAATTATCCAAGTTTTCTGAAGTGGCCCTAGTATTTGACGTCACCCACCACAATATAAGGAAGTCATTCCACATTCTCACCAATAGAAATTTGCCACTTCTAGTCTCAATTTTGGTCATTGAAGTGAGACTGAAATGCCTTTAATTTTTATTTCTCTGATAACTGCCAATATGAACCACATATCTATGTATTTCTTTGCCATCTTCTTATACATTTTCTACTACAAACTAATTTGCACATGTTTTATGCTGAGATATCTTTTTACTACTGATTTTTAGGACTTCATTGATCTTGACATTTTGGACATATATAATATATATGCTATACAATTCATGAATATAACTACACACGCAATTTATAATTTTTAAGAGTTCATTTTTACTTATTATTTATATTTTATATATGTGTACATAAGTTATATGCACATGCTTCATATTTGCATATGTGTGTGAATATAAGTATATTCCAGAATCCATTCAAATGAAATTCATTTGTGTGAAATACAGCTACTATTATAACCCAAACTATGGTTTATCTTTTCATTTTCTTGATCATACACAGATAAGCAGAAATTCTGGATTTTGATAAATTCAAATTTTATACCTAATGTTTGTGCTTTTTTTATTTCCTCTAAGACATATCTACTTGCCTCTAAAAGACCTCATTGGTCTTCTCTGAAGTTTTAATAGGTTTCATTTTTATGTTTAAGACACAAATTCAGGTTTAATTAATTTTGAAATGAACATTATGTTGCAAATTATTGAAGGGAGTGCTGACGTTTCTTTGTATTCCATCCATGTCGCTCAATATTATTTAGCAAAACCTTTCATGCCCTTCATGTCTTTATTAAACTAACTCTAATAGCTCCATGAATATTGATTATTCACTGGTCCCAATGGTGCTCAATCTATTTTTCTAGGTTTTAATCATAACACTACTTTTGTGATTACTGTAGGTGACTAGTAAAGTTTGAAACCGGACACTGTGAGTCTTCCAAATTAAAATTTCTAAAATTCTATCTCTATATATGCATATGCATGTATACCTATATATGAGAGAGTAAAAATTTGTATAATCACTTTGAAAATCAGTTTGGTGGTCTCTCAGAAAAATACTTCTTCCCCAAGAATCAGCTATACCACTCCTGGACAGATACCCAAAAGATGCTCCACTATACTACAGGGACTGTTGGTCGACTATGTTCATAGCAGCTTTATCAGTAATAGCCAGAAACTGGAAACAAACTAGATGTCCTTCAGCGGAAGAATGGATAAAGAAAATGTGGTTCATCTACACAATGGGATACTGTTCAGCCATTAAAAACAAAGTCATCATGAATTCTGCAGACAAATGGGCAAAATTTGAGAACATCATCCTGAGTGAGGTAACCCAGAAAGTCATGCATGGTACGTATTCACTTATATGTGGACATTAGTCATAAAGTTCAGGATAACCATGCTACAATCTATAGACTCAACAAAACTGGGTAATAAGGAGGGCCCAAGGGAGAATGTGTGAATTTCTCTCAAGAGTGGAAACAAAATAGTCATCAGAGGTAGATGGGGAGAGGAAACTGAATGGGAGAGAAGGTGAGAAGGAATGGAGATGGCAATCAGGTGAGGGGAGAGGGGGCAGGATATGGCTGGGAATGATAATTGATGGGGGGCATCTCTGAAATTAGCTAGAGGCCTGGGCCAGGAGGCTACAGGAAGTCTATGGAGGTGACCCTAGCTGAGATTCCTATAAGCAAAGGATATAGAGACTAAATAGGCTACCTCCTGTAGCTAGACAGGACTTTTGGTGGAGGAAGGGGGACATAAAATCTTTAAGGAATAAAGGTGTACAAGGATAAAGATAGAACAGCCAACCAGTAACTGACCCAACTTGAGTCCCATCCCATGTGAGAAAGGCAACTCTTGACACTATTAATGATACTCTGCTATGCTTCAGATAGGAGCCTAGCATAACTGTGTCCTGAGAGGCTTCATCCAGTAGTGGATGAAAACAGATGCAAAGACTCAAAGCCAAACATCAGGCAGAACCCAGGGAGTCTTGAGGAAGAGTGGGGACAGAATTGAATGAGCCAGAGGGGTCAAGGAAATCACAAGAAGATCTACAGAGACAACTGGGCTCAAGGGTGCTTATAGAGACTGAACCACCAACCAAAGAGCATGCAGGAGCTGAACCTAGGCCCCTATATATTTATAGCAGATGTGCAACTTGTTCTTCATGTGAGTCCCCTAACAATTAGAGCAAGGACTATCTCTGACTCTGATGCCTGCTACTGGGTTCCCTTCTTCTGAACTGCATGGTTGAGCCTCAAGTGAAAGGATGTGCCCAGTCCTACTGGGACTAGATGTCCCAGGGTTGGGGGTACCCAAGGGGGTCTTCTCCTTCTCTGAGGAGGTGGTAATAGGGAGGAATTTGTGATGGCAGGACTAGAAGGAGAGGAGAGCAGGGACTGCAATTAGGATGTAAATGAATAAAAATATATAAATTATTGAGAAAAAAGAAAAAAACAAGTTTGCTGCTTTCTTAGTTTTTCTTCATCAGTATAAAGTCATCTTTTCATTGTATTCCAGCCTAGAGTACTTTTGGATCTCCTGCATCCCTGCTTTTAATGTGACAATTTTCTATAGCTGTCTTCAAAATATTTGGTTTTCAGAAACTTGACCATGAAGTGTGTAGACGTGAGTTCCTTTGTATGGATCCTATCTAGAGTTTGATAACCTTCCTGTTTTTACAACCTAGGTTAATAAAGTCCTGAGGATCAAACCCAGGACCTCACATGTGTTGGGTTAATGTGTGTCCCACGCCTTCCTCCCACCCCCCGCCCCCATGGGGCTAGGACCAGTGGGAAGTTTGACTTCATTCTCCCCACACTGTCGCCAGGCTATGAGAAACCAAGGGACCCCACTCAGGGGAAGTGGGAGAGCACAGTCTGAGGTCCCTGGTGACTGCCAGAGTTGGCTGGGGGTTCCCTGGGGCCAAAAGACAGCCAGAGACCTCTACACACAGAAAAGCTAAGAATGAAATGGGGATGTAAAAGGTGGATTGGCCCCTAGCCAAACGGGAGAGAGGGAGAGAAGCTCCGGCTCTGTCCCCTGGGGATGAGAGTTCTTGGTTTGGTCACAGCTGCTTGCTTGACTGCTTGGATTGATGGTCTCCTTGGCTGGGAATGCAGATACAGAAGATTAGACAGCTGCTCTGTAGACAAAGCCCTGTTCCACTGTTCCCCACAGCAGATTTCAAAGAAGAGTCGTAGTCCATGGTCTTAAGATATTTATTGTCATGGCAGAAAATGGATGAAAACTATACCCTGGTATTTTCAGGGCGGGCCTGAGGTTAAATACCTTTTGCAAGGAGGAGGGTCTGGAACTGACCTCAAAAATTTCTTATCCTGATGATTTACCCATTGTATGAGTCTAGAGTATCCTCTCCAACACAAATTGCTACACCCCTGCTCTTATCTTGATCCTCAGTTCAGTGAAGAATTAATATAGAGATCTGTCTTCTGGTTCTGTGGCCTGTAGTCAAACCCTCTACCTATGGAGGGGCTAGTAGGAACATTGTCCTATGTGACCAGAGGACCCCACTCTATGGAGGTCTTCTGCCTCATGTCAGGAGCCTGTGTCAAGAGCCTGGAGAGCATGGCAAAATGCCTGCCGTGCCTTGCAGGGGACCATACAGGTCTCTGGTGGTTTCTAGCCAGTGCTCAACCAGAAACCAGGTTGCTTTTCACAATCCTACACATATGGGATGTGAAAACATTTTACTTCTGAGCTATAGCCTTAGCCAAAAAGGCTATAGCTTTTTTCAGTACAAAAGTGTAGGCTGAACTGACCACAAAGATTTCTTATTCTGATGATTTACCCATTGTATGGGTCTAGACTATCCTCTCCAACACAAATTGCTACACCCCTATTCTCATCTTGATCTTCAATTCAGTGAAGAATTAAAACTGAATTATTCAAGGATCCAATTTGAAAAGATAACAACATTGAATTTGTCTTCTGTTTCACCCTTTGACCCATCAGTCACAGAGGGGGTGTTCTCAGTTCTGAAACTTGCTTTTTCTTTCTAGGCCTCTCTAAAAGATTCTTAAGAGAAAATATCTCAGCGTGTCTCCATCTCAAGCTTTATATCCTCATGCATTTACTAGAGAAACCTTAAGGAAGGGTTGCACGGTGGCAGAACTGCAGCTGAGTTGGCTGAGGAACTCCAGTTTGGCTCTCACTAGGAACAGAGAACAATCAGACACAGTCAGTACTTGATTATTAGTTCAGAAATATATACACACAATATATATACAGACAACAATAAGATGATGATACGGTGCATTTAATTAGGTGTCCAAATAAGCATAAGCAAAACGTGTGACCATAGTTTGCATCAGAATTTACATAAATGATATGGAATAAAAGGTTTAGATGAAGACTGAAGGAGCCGAAAGGGTTTGCGGCCCCATGAGGAGAGCAACAATACCAACCAACCAGAGCTCCCAGGGTCTAAACCACCAGCCTGGGAGCACATAGGAGGGACCCATGACTCCATCTGTATATGTAGGGGAGGATGGTCTTGTCGGGCATAGGTGGGAGAGGAGATCTTTGGCCCCATGAAGGCTGAACACCGAGTGGGGGGGGGGGGGGGAATTCGAGGGTGGGGAGGTGGGAGTGGGGGTTAAGTGGGGACACATCCTCATAGAAGCATGAGGAGGGGGATGGGGTAGGAGGTTCCTGGGTGGTGGGGGGAATGGGGGTAAGGGGATAAAATCTGAAATGTAAATATAATATCCAATAAAAATAAATTTTAAAAAAAGGTTTAGATGAATGAGCAGAGCCAAGGTTTAACTGAGATTTCTCATATTAGGTTCTCAAAGAACCTAAGAGAAGGAAGTGACATGATTATGACATTATTTTATAAAGATTCAGTGTTGTGTAGGATTATTTTGAAAGAGCGAAGGCAAAGTCTTTGAGTCATTTGCAACTCGATCATAATAAAAGGAAAGAAGTTTTGTGTTTCAGGATGTGGTAGTGGAAATAGAGAAGTTAAAGAGATCCAAGGATGGTTTGGAAAAGCATCATCATCTAGTGATGATCGTCTAGAGTGATCATCTAGAGAGTGGTAGGTAGAGAAGAAATTACCATGGCTGATTCAGTGCTTATGATGCAATCACCACCAAGAAACGAAGTTGAGAGAAGTTGGCTTCTTCCCTCCAGCTTTGAGGAAATGCTAGTGTAGCTTAGGACTTACTACAACAGGGTTGACAGCAGATCGCTGGCAGAGGTTTAGAAACAAGGAGTGCCTTATTCACATTAGATGTCAGATCTACAACTGGACTCATAATCAAAAGAGAAGGTTTTTTTTCCCCCTGCGGTGCTAAAGATTGAACCCTGAGCAATTAACAGAGCCCCAACCCCAGTTGCTTCTTCATCCACTTTGATTTAAATCTATTGCCACTTATATTCCATGAGCCACTATGTCCCTGTCCCTTAAATTTTCTTGTCAAGACCTGTAATATAGTGTTACAAAACGGTTTGGTTGGAACAACTAAGTCTATGGACAGACAGACAGGGAAGGAATAAACATGTAAGTCTACTACAGACTAAGAAAACAGTCTTTAAAAATTAAAATGACCCAGCTCATAGTTAAGGGAAAATGTGAATAATGAAGGATTGACCTCAGTAAAAGCAATAACAAGAAGATGACCAATCAAACAACATCAGAAGGTCCAGGAAGTGGTTTATTGGTAGAATCTATTCAAAGTATGTTTTATTCTGTTGGTTTACAAAGCATATGTAACTCAATATCTTTACTAAAGTATAATGAACAGACAGCCACTAGTATAAATGAGTTTTTATTTGTAAATTCAACTGTTAAAAGAAAATACTTCTGAAATTACATTTGTAGAAATATAAGATGTATTAAAGTGTATAAGAGGACTGCATAGGTTGTTTGCAAAAATGGTATCTTTTGCGTAAGGACCTTAATCACCCCTGATTTTTAAAATATGAGTTGGGAGAGGAAGGTCTAAGTGACTATAGAGTACTGTGTTAACCAGACTTTTATTTCTGTTATAAGGAAAAAAAAAACATAACTTAAAGGAGAAAGGATTTATTTTGGCTCCTGATTTCAGATGATGTAGTCCATGGTTGGCTGGCTCCGTTGTTTTGTGGCCATGTTGTGAGAAAGCATCAGGGTAAAGGGGAGTGATAGAGCAGAACTGCTCACCTCCTGATAGCCAGAAGAATAAAAAAAAGACAGGAAAGGGCTGAGGCAGGAAATACCATTAAGGACATTCTCGCCACCTCCCAATGATCTACTTTTCTCAGCTAAGCTCATCTTCCACTGTTCCACAACCTACCAACTGTTGATTCAGAATTTAAATCCTTTGATGTATTAAATCAATGATGAAGGCAGATACTTCTCAGAGGCTCCTCTTCTGAATAATAACATCAGGGACCAAGCCTCCATACATAAGCCATCAGGGAAAATAGTGCTTATCTTTATTATAACAAGTGCAACACCTAATCTTATTGATGATAAGAGATATCCTGAGTTGCCGGGCGGTGGTGGCGCACACCTTTAATCCCAGCACTTGGGAGGCAGAGACAGGTGGATTTCTGAGTTCGAGGCCAGCCTGGTCTACAGAGTGAGTTCCAGGACAGCCAGGGCTACACAGAGAAACCATGTCTCGAAAAACCAAAAAAAAAAAAAAGAAAAAAAAGAGATATCCTGAGTGACGCTTAGAGCCAATGAATATAATACACCTTAAATCTGCACACATACACACATGCACATGTACACACACATTCTAATGTTGATAAAAACATCTTATGCTATAAATACAACTCATTCTGCAAAGCCCTCAGATTTTTATGATTTCAGACATTCAAGCCTATGTAGTACCCAGCCTCAGTTACCAAATTCATGAACATATTAACACAATGTGTTTCCTGATAAATGATGCAATGAACAGACTTCAGTTCTTTGTGATTGTGAAAGGTGGCCACAGTGGTCTCAGTTACTGTTAAGCATGACTTTAAGATGTTTCACACAGACCTACTCTCTCATCATGCTTATCAAATTTCATAGTAAAACACCAAGGCTTTCTCTAACACATAAAAATAAATTGTATCTTGATATTTTATACATTATATGCAAATTCATTGTATAAAACTGTTTATCAATACTACAGATTAATATTACTAACTACCCACAATGGTTATTTACATCTTTATAGCTAATTTTTGTCTACTAAGGTCTGAGCCACATTAACTATCTTCAGCAACTGTGTATCCAGCTAGAATAGATTTCACATTAGATTTTATTTAAGCAATGTATTTTTCCTGCACTGCATTGACATCCTTTGGGCAATATGTCATCTATAAAAAAAAATCACAATAACATCATTAATTTACTTGCAATGGAAATCCTAGTTTTTTCTTAGTTTAACTTTCATCAGTATCTTTTATGAAGAGAAGTTACTAACCAGAGCTCCCAGGGTCTAAACCACCAGCCTGGGAGCACATAGGGAGGGACCCATGGCTCCAGCTGTATATGTAGGGGAGGATGGCATTATCAGACATAGGTGGGAGAGAAGGTCCTTGGTCCAGTGAAGGCTGGATGCCCCAGTGTGGGGGAATTCGAGACTGGGGAGGTGGGAGTGGGTGGCTGGGTGGGACACATCCTCATAGAAGCAGGAGGAGGGGGGATGGGATAGGGGGTTCCTGAGTTGGGGGGAAATGGGGAAAGGGGATCACACCTGAAATGTAAATAAATTATTCAATAAAAAATAAATTTAAAAAATGAAGAAGTTATTTTTAATTTACCTTATAATAGTATCTCTAGTTGTATTTTTGTTGGATCCAATATTAACATCTCTATATTTCTTCTCTGATTATCCCTTTTCCCTTTTCCTCTGACTTCTGAATTGCTATCTTGGTAATAGCTTCTGACTTCCTCATTCTTTTCCTATGGTATCTAATGTATTATTCAGAGCCCTTATCCTACTGTTTGTTGCTTTTTAATCATCAACTAAACCGCCAAGTGACTCTTGTCAGTTTAATGGCATTTTTCTTTTACAGAATCAATGTTTTTCATCATCTTTTTAAAAGCATAGGTGAGGTGTGGTCTAATATTTCCCATGTCATAAAGCTTATGTAATTCATAGATGGAAACTGGGTCTTTCTTTATAATCCTTATTTCACTTGAGTTTTGTTCCCATATTCATTTATTTATTTTTATTCTTCTTAAACTTTTTGGGGGGTATGGGGGACAGATTCTGAGACAAGGTATTTCTGTGTAGCCCTGGCTGTCCTGAAACTAGCTCTTGTAGACCAGACTGGCCTCAAACTCAGAGATCTGCCTGCCTCTGCCTCTCTAGTGCTGGGACTAAAGGTGTGAGCCACCATGCCCAGCATCCTTTACATTAAACTTTTAAGTGAGATATGAAAAAACTTTACCCATATGCATATCTGTAATGGCTACTGATAGACACTGTAAGAGTCAGATCTTACAGGACTTGATGAAGAAAGATAGGGGCTATTTCTTTTTTTTTTTTTTTTTTGGTTTTTTGAGACAGGGTTTCTCTGTTTAGTCCTGGCTGTCCTGGAACTCACTCTGTAGACCAGGCTGGCCTCGAACTCAGAAATCCACCTGTCTCTGCCTCCCAAGTGCTGGGATTAAAGGTGTGCGCCACCACCGCCCAGCATGGGGGCTATTTCTTAACAACTATTTCTTAACAACTATTAAAGACATTAGGAGTAGGAAGTCTGTCTTCTGAGTATTGTGCTACACCTGTCTCGAACTAAAATAGCTTGATATTGGTGATGTACTATCTTTAGCGTCTAACTAGAATGATTCCCCTCTACAATAGGACTTGTGGTTTATTCAATCGGTCATTATGATGAGTGGGAACCAAGTGTGTTTCCATGATATCTCTGTTCCTGGTAAGCTGCAGACCTGAAAGCCTTACACAGGCTTTGAACCACCCCTGTCCAGGCCCCACACCTTCCCCTCACCTCCATTCCCTAACACATTTGTTTGGATATATCACAGTATTCTATTAGAAAGCATTTCTACTTATTACAAACTGGATTTTTTTTTCTATGAACTCTTAGCTGCTATATAAGCTGAGTGGCAATTTACATTAAAACCATATAGTTTTTGTAATGTAAGTTAAGTTTGTTTGCAAACGAGGGGATGGTTAGTGATTATTCTGAGTACTGTCATCACAGTCTGAAGTCCATGGGTTTTAACCAGGAATCTGCATGTTTGGAAGTGGTCTAACATCTACATTATCTCTGAAAACAATGACAATCCACTCGTCAATTTGGATAAGTGGTGTCACACAAAAATCAAAGATCGTAACTATTTATTTTATGGGTCTAATGATAAGTCCACAAATAGAAGTTTGAATGATTTGCATAAAAGACAGATGCCGTTTTCAAGTACAGTGATCCAAGGGCTGTGGCTATACCAATGAGAAACAACAGTAGTGAGAAAATAAATAGCTTTAGGCTGCATAGTTTCCGAGTGTGAAAATTATAGTGCACAAGTGGATAATCATGCAAAACTTCTCCCATGGAACAGGTACCTAGTATCATGGTACTAAGTAAGGGATACCTAAACCCAAATGGGACAGGCGAGTAGAGGGTAGGCACAAGGATTTTCCTGAAGAAACAAAGTGAGGTCTAAGGGATGCACCAGAATTACCTAGTCAAAGAGGACATCGAGGAATCTGGAATCTGTTGTGTGTCTGAAAGAGAGAAAGAGAGAGAGAGAGAGAAACTAATTTTGCATAATTATATGATCAACAAAGGTGTATTATGTAAATATATGATAAAAATATGAGACCACAGAGAAGATATATAAAATAATTCAGTTTGGCATATAAGACCAGAACAGATTTGGTGCCAATGAGAGGCACAGAACCACCACATATATCACAGGCTAAGAGAATATCTAGCATGTGTCTGAGTACTTAGCATCCATGAAAGAAGGAATATACAAAGATTTATATACTACACTAAGGAGCCAAATATCATCCTGTGAGCAATAGAAAGTTAACAAATGAAGGCTAAGTTTGTGCTCAGGCATGTGGTTTTCCAAATCCTCGTAGAAAATTTCCCCTGAAAGGAACCTTCCTCCTGCAGAGATAGAGGTTCCCTTCCCCTTTTTGCCCCGCCTGCTCCTTTGCCAAGAGCACTGAACAGGAAGAAGTGTTTGCTTGGAGATGCTCCTAGAACAGAGAGGTTGTGAAAAAAGACATCGCCCGTTATCCAAGCAAGAGCATATATTCAGAAGACAAGAAACCCTGCTCACCGCACCAAGTATTAACTTATCAACAAGACTCCTATCTGTATGCCAGCCCAGACATCCAGAAAGAGAACAAGTAAGTCAGTCTTGTTGTCTGTTTGTCTGTCTGTCTGTCTGTTGTCTGTCTATCTTCTGTTCATCTGACACATACCCCTGACACACTTGAGACTGTAGCTTTTATAAATGAAATTAACATTGTAAGCTTATGAGCAAGGGTCATTTCAAGACTAAATATTCTTGAATTGCATGACAATTACTTATTAGACAGGATTTATGAAACCACAAATGGAGACAAGTTTAATACCTAATGCTAAAGTATCTATGAAGGAGAGAGTTTCCTATCAGTGTTCTGGACATGTATGGGTCACCTCCTTTCACCTGTCAATGGAATGCTTGTCTTCCAGCTCTGCCTTGGATACTCTGAAAAGGACACAAGGCTAAGGCCAGCAGCTTTGCCCTCAGATTCTGATGCTGTTGTTCTTATCCCCACAGGTTCCTGAATCCCCATCATCATGAACTGGCACATGATCATCTCAGGGCTTATCGTAGTAGTGATCAAAGTTGTTGGAATGACCTTTTTTCTGCTGTATTGTGAGTATTTTGGGGAGCCTTCTCCCCAGCATCTTTATTGTTTTATTCTACTCAGAATGCCAGATTGAGTGTAAAGGTTCAGTGCCCAAGTTTTTCCACATTGTCTTCCACACTCTGGCAGACATGTGGGGTCAGGTTCCATGATCTACAATGGAGATACACAACTGACTGTAAAAAGGATAGAGCCCTTACCTGAAGCTTTTTAGGAAACTCTTCACTGGATAATCTAAACTGTAATATTTAGTCTGACTTTTTTGTTGTTGTTATAATTTTAAAAGTTACTGTTTCAGTTCAACACAATAAAGCTGTATGAAGAGCTAACTATAAGAGCAAGATTTAACAGAGGTGTGTGTGTGTGTGTGTGTGTGTGTGTGTGTGTGTGTGTGTGTGTTTTGTGTACATAAATTCTTCTCAATAAATCCATTAGTATAAGAAGCCTCGTAGCCAAAGATTTAGTTCTGAAGCTAGTAGGAAAAAATGGAGGAAGGAAATGTGAGTAAATGGCAGCAGTTGAGTAAGAGGTATTTTCCTTGTGACCCAATGTGAACATGTAATAACTATAACGGGCACAGAAAAAAATGCACAAGTAGGTAAGCAAAGTGTGAATATACACACACCCCATGGAGGTAGAGAGCTCAGTGCTTCCTCCTGTGGTCACAGTTTCCTGGTATCCCCTGTGGCTTATTTGCCGCCTTCATTTGCAGCCACACTGGGGCTGAGCCACTAGCTGGTTTTCTTTGCAGTCCCACAGGTTTTTGGCAAAAGTAATGATGGCTTCATCCCCACGGAGAGCTACGGAACCACTAATGTGCAGAATGGTAATCTCTCTAGCATCCAGCTTCTATGTCCTGAATTCTAACAGTTCCTATGAATTTGCATACAGATGCTACATGAAGGCCCTGTTCTCCTTTACAAGTGTGAAAATGAATAGAAAACTCATTGATTATTGTCTCTTCCTGATTTTTTCCACTATTGGTACTAAGGACCAAATCCAGGGCCTTTCTCATAGAAAGGACAGTCTAGTACTAGACTATACGATCCCCAGCCCCTGTATGACATTTATGATCCTCAGTTTTCCTTCTGGGTTTGAAAATGATATATGGGACTACAATAATGTACTGTAAATGAATTTCATAGATTCTTACAAAGAATTGTTACAAACCAAATTCTATTCAGGTGTGGTGGCTCACACCTTTAATCCCAGCATTCAGGAGGCAGAGGCAGGTAGATCTATAAGTTTGAGGCCAGCCTGGTCTACAGAGCCAGTTTCAGGCCAGTCAGGGCTACACAGAGAAACCTCGTCTGGAAAATAGAAAAGAAACAAAATTCTGGCACTGGAAGATGGTTCATTTGGTAAAGTGTCTGTCCGCCATGCATGAAGACCTGAGCGTAGATCTCCAGCACACAAGTAAAAGTCAAGTCTTTGCAGTGTGTGTCTATAACAGCAAGACTGGTGGGTGAAGACGGAGATAAAAGGATTCCTGGTGATCATTGGCCAGTCAGTGTAGTTAAATTAATGAATTCTAGGTTCAGAAAGAGATCCTATCTTAATACATGAGATGGACAAAGATTGAAGAAGGCTTCCAGTGTCAGCCGCTGGGCCCCTCACACATTGACACACAAGTGTAAACACATCCTCACACACATGTCCATACACCCACTCAAACACGTACATACAACGCACACACACACACACACAAACACACGTACATGCATGCTCGCACACATGAAAGAAGTCATGTTCCAGAAATAAAAAAAAAGACTGGGCATCATTTTGTGTGCTAAAAATTATGCTAGACCCACCATGGGCTAAGAATAAAAACAGGTTGATAATCAAGCCTCATTTATAAAACAAAAGGATTAATGCCAGATGTTTTGCATACAGAGGCCATGGTGCCTCTAATCCCACCTCTCTTTTTTTTATTTGATTTATTCATTTTTACATGTGTGAATGATTTACCTTCACATATGTATGTGCACCATACGCATGGGGTGCCTATGGGTGCCAGAAGGACGCTGTATTCTCTGCAACTAGAGTTACAGGTGGTGTGAGCCAGCATGAGGGTGCTGGGAACTGTGTCATTGCTCTAGCCCTAAGCCCACTCTTGGTGCAGCTTTCTGCTAGAACTCCGTGACACTGCCTCTTAAGAGATCGGTTACTGTTGACATCTTTACCTCCAAAACAAAAAGTAATTTCTGACTTACAAAAACGGTCTATTCTAATATCAAAGTCTCTGAGCTAGGGAGTACAATAAAATATGAATTCTCATGTCTGTTTTACCAATAAGATCTTAAGTGACTAGATGGCATCTCAGTAAATGAAAGTAGCCTGAAGCATAAACAACAAATAACCAGGGCCCCTGAGAGGACATTTCAAAAGCCTATGGAGCCACTGCAGCTGTCTGCTCAGACAGCCAGTGCGTCCAAGAATAAGGAGCCCCTTAGGGGCCATTAATCTCCACATTTTGTATTTTAAAAAGTGAACTTCTACTCTTAGAGGAATATGTAGATCAGTTACCTATTTCCTTATCTGCTGCAACTCCTGTATCCTGGGTCTGCTTTAATCAGTTACCATCAATAGAGCTGAGGAAATATTAATGAGAAAAGCATCTAATGGTTGCCCAGGATTGAAGCCTCTCATAGAGGATTTGGAGTCCAGAAATAAAGGGAACAGCCAAACTGCTGTGTGGAGCCTGGAGTAAAAGTATGTGGGCAACAAGAAAAATGGACTTGAGATTGTTTATTTTTCCTCTTTTTTTTTTTTTTTTTTTTTTGGAAAGAGGTCACAAAGGTGGATGGGAGTGAGCCTGGGAGAACTGGGAAGTGAATGTGATCATGGTGTACTATGTAAAATTTGCAAATAATCAATAAAAATATTCTGTTGGGTAAAAAAAAAAAATAAGTGCTTGAAAAAGCTCTCTGGAAACAGTGTCATATAAGAAAGGAGTGAGAACTTTCCTGGGAGATCGATCTCTCTCTCTCTCTCTCTTTCTCTCTCTCTTTCCCCTATCTATCACTCATTAATCTCCTAAGCCTTTCACATCTACTACCATAATGGGGGTGGATAGGTAGGTAGGTAGGTAGATAGATAGATAGATAGATAGATAGATAGATAGATAGATAGATAGTAGGATTTGAGTACCAAGTATACTAGATCATGGTAACAGTTAGATGGATGCTTCAAAGACATTATTTCTGACTATTCTAGTTCAGAGTGGCCAATGCCTTTGTCCTTTCCATAGCATCTCTTTCAGTGTCTTCCCTTCTTCCCTCCTTTTTGCACCTTCCATCTCAAATCTACCTGCCCCAAATAGGATTTTCATCAAGGTTGGTGGTTTTTCTTTTCACCTCTGGATCATCTAAAACATCAGGGATGTTTAGAAACAAATCACTCAGAATTCAGCAGCCCAAAGCCTAATGACTGCTGTGTTCACTGTATATAGTAACCATCGGGATTTCTTTTCATTTCAGTCTCACAGATTTTTGGGAGAAATGACGAAAGCTTCTTTCCTACAAGGAGTTATGGAACAGGTACAGTGCATGATTCTGGGCTCCTCCCACTTCCATGGTATTTAGAAGCTAGATTCTCTTATGTTTTTGGTTGTGAGCCTAGCCTTTAACAGCTGAGCCATCTCTCCATCCCAGAAGCTGGATTCTCAAGAACTTTTCCCAACACCTCCTTCCTTATGAGACTGGCTCAAAGGAACCATGAAGTGCTTTCATCCCCTTTATTTTGGGGACAGGAAAGCAGACTAGAGTGATGGAATTTCTTCCTGAATTGGGAAGAATTTATATCATGATGTAATTACAAAGAAATGTGCCCCACCATTTTATGATTCTGTTCCAGGGCTCACACTCCAAACCACTAATCACATGTATTCCTTCTCTGCCTCTGTCTCTGCTCCTTCCTCCTCTAATCTCTCCAGCCTGTCCCAAAGACTGGGATTTTCACCTAGGAAGATGCTTTTTCTTCTCCACCTCCGAATCATCTTGGAAAGCCAGCAGGGATTATTGTGCAACACAGGGATCCACACTGGCAATTGTCGACACTCCAGAGAAACTGGTAAAGCATTGGGATGGTGTGAGAAAATAGTCTACCGCCGCTGCAGTTGGTGGAGGCTATGGAACAATTTGGTGATGTAAGGGTAGGATGATGGTGAGAAGTAGAGATGTGCCTAGCTGAAAAGTTCACAGTCCTTGTTGTAAACCTGAGATTGGAAAGTTCTTCATTTTCATCTAAGCTAGAAATCCAGATTTTGTTGTCTTCCCTATAAACCACAGCATCAAGCCAGTACCCTAGGGATGGATCAGGACATTTAAAGTGCAAGAATTGATCAAAGACCTAATGTCTGAAGGAGTGGCTTAAGGACTGCGAGGATAGCTCAATGGGTAAAGTCATGTGCTACCAAGCCTGATGACCTGAGTTGAATCTCAGAGATCTGGAATTGACATAATACAAGGAGAGAAGCAACTCCCACAAATTGTCCTCTGATCTCCACAGAAAGGCTGTGTCACTCGCATGTGGGCACATATGTATGTATAAAATAAATAAATTTAAATAAATAAATAAATAAATAAATGTCATCTGAACCTACTAAGATGGCTCAGCAGATAAAGGTTCCTGCCACACTGGCCCTGGTGACCTGAGTTCAATCCCTGAGATTCATGTGATCCCAGAGAGAACCAGCTCCCACGATTGGTCCTCTAACCTCCAAAAGTGCCACATGTTTGACTGTACACATAAATATATACACACAAGCTCACAAAAAAACACACTGACCCAAAAATGAGTGTTTGAATGAATGTTAAATACAATAAAAATTTGTTACTGAAAAATTACAGAATATTTTGTGAGATGTTAATGTATATAGTAAAGGAGGAAGATATGAGACGAAGATACTAATGTATCATCTCATTGTACATAAGAAAAATATATTAATATAATTAGTAATGTGAAAAACAAAGAATTAGATAAAACTTTACTTTTGTAACAATGAAAACAGACTAGTACTATGTGGCAGCTTTGTTTATTGTATCCTTTTACCTTGTGATGGCCTTGAAACATATTATTACACATATTTTATGCATATGCAATGAGGAAACTGGAGAAAAAAAGTAATGTTTTAGTATTTGTGTGTGTGTGTGTGTGTGTGTCCATGTGGGCACACATGTGCCACAGCAAGCATGTATATGTCAGAGAACAGCCTCACCTTCAACCTTGCTTGAGACAGGGTGCCTTGTTATTCACCACTGCATAGCTAGGTTAGCTGCTCCCTTCCCCCAAGTCTTCCAGGGATCCTCCTGTCTCTGCCTCTCATCTTGCCATAGAAGAGCTGGAATTACAGAAGTTCATTGCATCACTGGGCTTTCCCATGAGTTCTAGGAATCTGACCTCAGGTAGTCACATTTATACAGCAGATGCTTCACTGCCTGATATTCCTTCTTCACCAAAATAAGTTATCTGACCAACATCATATATGTAAACAATAGAACATTATATTTATCAATTTACAGTTGTCTCTTCTTCAAACCTTACCATTGGTTGGATGCTAGGTACTAGGCTATACACTATTCATATTTTTCTTCTCTATCTCTTCCTCCCAAAAATATCATCCTCTGATGGGGCAGAATTTTCAAGAAGGCTGTCCCTGAACAGATGGCCAAGGCCAGCAATCAGAATCACACAAATTCTTTAGGATGAAGCACTCAAGAGGAAAAGCAAGATATTTTCACGTGCAAGAGAGGGGCAGAGGATGGGGAAAGTAAATAGAGGGTTAAGAGAAAAGGGAATGAGAAAACTTGAGCCCTCTGTTTCCTCTACGCCCCATTTAAGTTTTGGTGTATCCAATTCCCACCATGCTACTCTGCTCAGCCTCCTCTGCATACTAACCACAGAAAAAGATCACAACATTGATGCTTCAATGATAACTCTCGATGCATTTTTCCCTTGATTCAACTTAATTGAGAGTGTGAAATTTTCTGGAGTAATGAAAATCCTACAAAGAGAATCATGCCAGGCATAAAATGTGTATTTGAAATGACCTGTTTTTAATTGTGATGTCTTCCTTCTCCACTCCTTTTGCTTGACTCCAAAAAACAATACTGACATCATCAGAGTATTTATCAGTTGTAGGAAGCCACGGTTAGCGGTGATACATTCCGCCATTCCAAGATGGCGTGGGCATCCTGTCCTCCCACAAGTAAACAACTGACTGCGCAGGTGCAAGAGGCAAAAAGCGCGCCAAAAGTCACTGCCCATCCCTGGGCATATTATGGGTAATGAGTAAACAGCCAATCAGAAGTGAATACGTCACTCTAGGGTGTATTTAAGCAGCACCTCTTCCTGTCTTTCCGTCTTTTCCGCTCTGTAGTATTACCCGATCACTACCCCCCCCCCCCGTGTCCTTTTTCGCGAGCAAAGGGGACTCGGGAGGAGCGTGGAACAATCAGTAATGTAAGTTCTTCATCCTTTACATTAGACCTTCTGCACCTCGGTCCAGATATCCAGATTATCTTACTTCCTGCAAAATTTCAGAACTTCTCAGGGATTAATGGCAAGTGTCAGTGTCAGTCAGCATCTAATCCTTGGCTGCCTTCCTGAGTCCCAGAACCAGACCAACCATTTACCACCAGCTTGGGATGCAGCAGTGAAGAACTCACTGATAAGCTTCTTTTTTAATTTCTAGAAGTTTCTTCAGGACATAGCTGGTGATGAGAATTACTTTATTGGTTTAATACGTCGGCCTGGAGAGAAAAAGTGGCGCTGGGTCAACAACTCTGTGTTCAATGGCAAGTACGTGAACAGCCTGCGTTTCTCTAAAGATTTTTGCACAAGACAAAGCCTGAGAGTCAGACTTAGCTCAGAGGCTTAGACTGGACTCTGTTCTACTGTTCTAGTTGCTTCCAACCCATTTCTTTCCTGTTTAAATTTTTTATTCTTTTTATTTATATTATCATAATATATATTATCATATATATAATATATGATAATATAAATATATTATTATATCATATTATATAACAATATAAATATATAAATATATTATCATAATATAATATTATATATTACTACATTAATATTATAATATGTTATAATTATGTTACATTATATATAATATTAACATATTACAATATATATTAGAGCTGCTACTGTACCTCATATGATATTTCATAGGTCATTGAACTATTTATCATGTCATTTCCCCAGATATAGCTCCTTCATTTAAAAAAGTTTATTATATACCTATGCCTTATCTATGCCTCAAAGTTGAACCTGTAACCCTTAAGATCACCTCAGGGCATCACTCCATGGAGTCAAAGTTTACAGGAGGCTATATTATTCCATTATTTATATGGAAATGATGAGTCAGACAAGGACCAAGCTGGGTCTCCAACCCACGAATGGATATCCTTACAGGGGGATGAAACTTAATATCCACTCAGTGTCTACTCTCCATCAGGCATTGAGCTGTGCTAAGCATGGATTACCTCTTCCTGTGTTCACTGGGATGCCATGAAGAAAGCTTTTATTCCTCCCAAGCTGTTGAACTGAGTATGAGAACAGTTAGAAATGTGTTGGGTTTCCTATGCCAACAGGGTAGAGCTATCATTGGATTCTATAGTTCCTTGATCCCAAATAGCATGCAACTTTTTCATGAAATGAGACTTTGCAGTCAGAACTAAAGGATCCGAATGACAGAAAGGAAGTATAAGAATGCCTACAGTTGCCTTCACCAAGTTTATCATAGAGCCATCTCAGATCCAGGAAAGAATTAAAAATATCCCTCTCCTCCTGCCTCGGGTCTCCCTGTTATAAACATGCATCCAGTACTAAAATGTCATTGGAGGTGACAGCACATGGGATATTTTCAACCTAATATGAGCAAGTTAGACCTAGATTCTTGGAATCTGTGAATGTTCACAGGAGAGTTGAATCAGTGGGTATGGGGCAGGATTGGTGACAGTGTATTGAAAAGCAAGGACCTACATTGGGATGAAAGATCCAGAGCCAGGGAGGGTGTGTGGTGGCATGAAGCTGCATTCCCTCCATGAACAGCTCCCATGAGAACCTCACCTCACTAACAGTTAAAGTCAGAATAGAAACCAGGATCCTAACCAAGCTTTCTCTTTTCATTTAGTGTTACCAATCAGGATCAGAACTTCGACTGTGTCACTATAGGTCTGACAAAGACGTTTGATGCTGCATCGTGTGACGTCAGCTATCGCTGGATCTGCGAGGGGACTCCCAAATGATCATAGATCTCTACAAGAGTGATCTTCACAGAGCCAACAAAAGAGATTAGTTGTGAAGGAAACCAGTCCAGGAAATATAGCGCATCAAAGACTGTGCCAATCTTCATTAGGTGGAGGTCCCTAAGGAATCCTCAAAGTCAATATGTTACTCCCTTTTACAAACATCTTCACATGGTAAAACTCTTTTTCTGCACTAGGTATTCCCTAAGACCACACTCCCTATGAGAGGGGACTGGATTCTAGTTATCTCCAGACAGGGCCAGGTTTCTGGAGATGAACTCGATATGGAAATGCAGTCTGTTTCTGTAGACTGAGCCTTTTGACTAATCCGTAGAGTTTTCTCTGTTGACAGAACTATGTCATCCTTAGAGAACATAGACACACCACTGAGGAGAAACTGCTCATAGAACAGATATGAGAACTGTTAGGAAGCACTATGAGCAGAAGAATATAAACTCGGCTCCACAACCTCCTCCATTCCCAAAAGACTCCCATTCTCATACTCCATCTTGGAAGCAGAGGCCCTCCTGAATTGGGGGAGGACCTCTACAGCTCGGCTTGGAACTGAGCAAATACTGAGGGAATGAAGAAAGTTCTGAATAGAACAGAGAGAAACACGGAGGATAAGGAAAGAAATAGGAAGAAAGAGGAAGTGGGAAGGAGGGGGGAAGGAGTGGTGGGCAGGAGAAAAAGAGACAGGAGGGGCCAGGAAAAATACTCAAGCTAAATTTTTTTCAGGTTTTGGATAAAAGTCTGTTGTGACATATACCTTTTCATTAGAAGAGAAAAGGCAAAATTGGGGACAAATGGAAATCATGAGAGATGAAGTGGAGGTTCATTTGATCACAAGGAAAGGAAGGCAGGAATGAGGTAGAACACTTCTTGGGCACCTTAACTGTTATCACAAGCGTCATACATACCTAAAGTGTAGGGAAATAAGAGATGTATTGGTTGTTTTAAGTAACGAGAATTAAACTGCAGAGAAGCCTATAGAAATCTAAAGGAATTAAAGCCAGCCAATAATCAACTCATTATTTTCAACTAATAGCAATATGTATGTGTATCAGTAGTCAAAATAAATTGTAAATTCTGTTGTTACAATACTAAGTTGTTTTTCTAATTTCTAGGTTTCTTTTGGTGTATTAGTAGGTCTATATTTTTTTAATGAGACAATGTAATACCTATTAAAACGTGCTTGGAAAAGGCCATCAGAAATAATCTAGTAGATATTGGAATTACATTTGTAACCCGTGAGCTAGGTGTTCTCTGATAGTCTTTTTTTATTGGATATTTTATTTACATTACAGATGCCATCCCCTTTCCCCATCCCCCCCCCCCAAAAAAAACCCCTATCCCATGCCCCCTTTTCCTTTTTGCTTTTATACACTTTTTTAAGATGTTAATCAAAGGCTTTATAAGTTTGGTATTGCTCAATCAGAAGTGTAACCCAATACCCAACCTAGATATATCAACTATCTTTGACTAGTGGAGACACGTGAACATCTGCCTTGATATCCCCCGCTCTCTTTCTCTCTCTTTCTCTCTCTCATCACCTAGCTTCTCCTCTCCTTCTTCTCCTCTCCTTACTCCTTCTCTTCCTCTCAGTACTCCTCCCACCTTAGCTCCTCCTACATAGCACCCTTCCGGTTAAAATAAAACTTTTCTCTCAAAATACAATTAGAGCATAATTATACCAATTTGTACCAGTGAGGTACAAGATAGTCCTAATGATCAGTCCATCATTTGGTTGACTAACCAGAACCTCTGTCATCTCTCCTAACTAAAACACTTGGTTCTGAACCTGGCTTTTTCCTTGGCTTTAGAATGAATGTCAGCTGAAAACCATCCACTCAGATCTTTTCTCTCAAGGTAAATAGCCAGGATTGGCTATGAGACTATAAGTTTTCAACCCCGCCAGAAATCCAGAATGGCTGAGTTAACTAAAATTATGGGAAGCACAAACCATAGCTTCTAAAACTTAGCCAATTTATAGATACCGCTGAACACCTGGACAGTCCCTGTACTACAAAATGTTGGAGCATCTGATCTTCAGCCTTCTGACCCAGGATCATCTGACAGACCTTAGTGCTGCAGAATTATTAAGGGCTGATTACTCTGTCTAGGCAGATATAATCAGTCGACTATTCTGCAAGTGTGTCCTTTTCTGGACAGTAATTTGTCTGTATATGGAAAGAGGCAATTCTTGCCTAGTGGTTGTCTCACCACAACTGAAGTAACTCCAAAGATGCTCAATTTCTGCTTAGAATCCAATACAGGAAGCTGTCAGGAGCAAACAGGTCTCTAATCAAAATGAACATTACTACAGACATGTTTATAACGTCAATTCTGTGGACTTCTGACGTTTTGAAAACCAACTATCTGTGTAAAGTAATCTGGACTGTTGTCTGCTAACTCCACTCAGCTATTTCTAAATAAAACATAGAAAACACCCTAACAATAAACTCCAAGCCATGAATTTGCTATAGTCCCTTAATTCACAGGCTAACCATCTCAAATCTGTTAACTTAATACATTAAAGCTAGGTCAAGGTAGAAAGAAGCAGATGTAAGCCCCAGAACTCAGACAACAGAAAGGAAACCTTTGTCCTTTTTGAGAAAAGGGAACCTGTGTTGCCACACTTCCTGTCTTATGACAAAAAGAGTTGCAGACTCCTGGTGTCAGGAAATGAGGACATCTAGTGATTTCTGTGGTTGAAGTCTGAATATCCCACAAGATGAGAAGTTACTCATGTACAGGTTCTTAAAGAAGCCTAGACAGGGGCTGGCATGAGAAAGAATATTCAGGGACTCTGTATATCATTTCAGTTACTGGGAAAGGGTAGATAAATATGGCCTTTGTTAGGAGCAGTATATGAGTTTTAAAATGAATTTAGTAAGACATGTGGGTTGGAGTTTTGACTTTGCCTCTAAAATACTTTCCCTTACATATCAGGCACACTAGGTACAGTCTTTCTAGCTTCATGAGGGTATAAGTAACATGTTCGAAAATTTACCCATTTGAATGTACAGCTCCATAGATTTGGTACATTCACTGTGGTTTACAGCCATCACCTCAAAAAGAAATCCTGTAAGCATTAGGTATCACTACATCATCTCTGTACTCCTCTCAGCCCTATGGAGCCACACTGGTCTACTTCCCATCTCTACAGAGTTTCTTATGCTGGTGTCATGTGAATAGAAGCATACAATGTATGGCTTTTTTTTTACTCTTTCCTCTGCTTAGAATAAGATTTTAAAAATTGGCCCATGCATTCCAGCATGTAGCAGTGCTCCAGTCTAAATCTCGAGTGTCCCCCTCATAGGTCAAAAGCTCACTCCCTAGGATTGTGATAATGGAACATGGTAGAGCCTTTAAAAGGTAGTAACCCCTAGAATGTATAGAGGACCCTGAGAGTGTGCTTTCTATGAGGGCTGTACTATCCTCACCCCTTTCATTTTGCTCCCAAGCCAGGAGTTGTTGTCTTCTATTTTAACATGAAGTGTGGCCAACTAATTATGGATTGAAATCTCCAAAATCTTTGGATAAGTTACTTATATCAGGTATGTGTTACAGTGGTACAAAGCTTGTTATCACAATCTATAGATGTCAAGAATATTAACAAAATAAGATGTGTTGAGAGTCTATAGTCTATAGATGAATGCTATTCCATTGGTTTATTCCTTCAACAGCTGATTGGTCTTTTAGCTTTGTACCTGTCAACTAGCATAACTACTCCAAACATCACTTCTCAAATATACACCTAGGAGTGGAATTGCTAGTTCATGTTGTTATCTGATACATTATTTAAAGAACTTTCTGTCTTCAAAACCCTTCCCGTCAGGAATGTGTATGAAATCTAATATTTTCCATACCATTGTCAACACACGCTCTTACCTAGCTACCTTGCTTTATGCAAATGTGCTCCCATGGTGACTTTGATTTGTATTTCATCTCCATTATTCATCATCTTTCTTGTACTTTGAATAACCTCTTCTGCTGAGAATGATGTTTTTGTTCATATTAGACTTTTTAACTTAAGATGTAAGGAAAGGATATGGCCATATCAACACACCTTATTTTGTTAATATTCTTGAGCTCTCGGCTTCTATGTAAAGATCTAGGAAAAGGCTCTGCAATTGAGTTTTTATGGCATGCTGAAGATTAAACCCATCACTTTCTACATACTATGCCACTTTTCCCCCAATAAGCCATAGTGTCCTTCCTTTGTTTTTTTTGTGGGGTTTTTTAGTAAAATTTATCATTAAAAATCTTGTATATGGTACTCAGGGCAATAAAACAAAAGCTGGTTGGTAGGCCTCCATAACTGACATGCCAGATTCCAAAACACTGACACAATTAGAAGGTGTACAATCAATGCAACTTACATTAAATATTGTAAAAGAAACAAAAGTACTTTAACTTGACAATTAAAGAGCCTTAACACATGTAATAACACCTGTTTGAAATCCAAATCCTGCTCCAACTTTATCTCTTACTGACATAATATCATAGAGAACTGCAGCTAACTTCCAAATATGTTTCTGAAAATGTTCAGAACCAGACTTCCAAATGAAGACTGTTATTTCCAATATTGGATTGATTTCTAGACCAGTACATGATTAAGTCAGAATAATTGGTCACATTTAAGAACAATACAAGAGTCATTATAACTTCTCTTTTTGATTCTCTGTTACACAAGGTCTAAAAACTTGAGGCAGGGTAGTTTGTATCATCAGGGGTATAGGTAAGCAATGGTGGGTCAGGAATAGATGACATCTGAAATGTAAATAAAAATATCCATTAAAAAAGAGACATATAGGTAGGAAAACATGTTCTTAGAAAAATCTGTTATGCTGTAGGATTACTATAGCAAAAATGTCTCAAAGATATAATATTAAAAGGAACTTGAGTATCTGTAATTGAAAAAAAATATCTTGTATGTGTATAAAAATATCACATACCAAGACCAACCAGACCCAAAGTCTATACAATTAAATGAATTTATATATAATTTGAAATGGCATTTGAAATGGAAGCTGTGTAACTTTACATTAAATTTTATATTTTCAGTAGTGAGTATATTTTAAGCACTTACCCACCACTCAAGCCAAAAGAATGACAGAATTAGAACTTTATAAAACAAATAGTTTTGTGTCCTCTTTCTTAACTTCTTTGTTTTAAGACAGGCTCCTGCTACACAGTTAATGCCAGCCCAGAAGTCAGCGTGCAACTCAGCATAGCTTCAGGTTTACCTCTTCCCTCTGCCTCCTGAGTACTAGAATTACAGGTATGCATCCAAAACTGTTCCCCAAAATACCATGATTTAACATCAGGACTACTTAACAAAATCTCTCTTTACTTGGACAAATGTGTGTATGTGTGTGTGTGTGTGTGTGTGTGTGTGTGTGTGTGTATGTGTGTGTGTGTGTGTGTGATGAAGGTCTCGGGCCTGTGGCATATATTAAAATTGGATAGGAGTCTGACTTTGTATAGCCTTTAAGACAAATAAGAGAGATTCAATTATTTTATTTTATATAGGAAATTTTATTTATAATTCATAATATAAATTAGTATATGTTTACAGAAATAAAAAGAATATTAAAAGATACATGGTGCCAAGTCTTTCCTTCCTTCATGCCCACCTCATTGCCATAATTTCAGGACAACTAGTTACCATTTCCTTTTTCTGTTGCCATCCATAGTGGCTGCGACTGTGCAGCCATTTTTATTCTGTACACTCTGCTTTTCTTGCTTAAGAATGTAGAGCTTATAGCATTTCTAGCCATTGCAGAAAGAACATCATTGTTCTGGCAGCTTCATAATAGTTCATTGCATGGATGAAATGTTGTTTAAACAGCTCCCTGTGGACATCCCATACAGCATCAATTCATAGCTTTTAAAAATTACTACAGTGGATTACTACACAAAGTAGCCATGACCAAAGAAATGGTAACAGTGACTAGGAGCAGGGTGGAACTGGTGGAAAAGAGGGAAGTTGGGCCTCAGAGCAACACTGGAAACAGATGGACAACCGAATGGAAAACTTTTGGTTATTTTGAGTAAGGAAAAAATGAGAACCCAGGAGTACACTGTAGAACTGGAACCACCAATAGAGGAACTCAGAGATGAATTGGGGAAGCACAGCAGAAGAGGGTGAGCAGATAAAGAAAGACAGAAGCAATGGAGGCCTGGAAAAAAATGAGGACTGAGCATCCCAGAGAGGAACAGAGGTGGCCTCTTCTTCAGCCCTGTGTACTGCACCCCTCAGCCCAGGACGATGGGAAGCCCAGCCATCTTCTCACTTCTCATTCTATCTCCATCACCTAACTTCTTTGTGGTAGGAACAGGATCTGGGTGATAATTAAGAAAACACTCCTTCCCCAGGTCGTTCTCTTAACACCTCAAGAAAGCTCTCCAATTAGGGAGGTGGTTGCTAGGTCTCGGGTAGCCCATATGTCTAGGAGTGAGCGCCTGCTGGACTAGGCAAGGATTTCTGATGGTTAGATAAAAGCCAGCATTCCTCAGGAACAGGTAAACTGATTCCCATCTGCCTGAAGGAGTCATTTCCCTTCCCTCTGGCAGAATGGGCATATGGCTACCTGTAGTTGCATATAGGGCTCATGCTGGCCTCCAGATTCCCTCAAGCAAGTCGTTGTACATTTCACAATCTACACTGGTCTCCTCGTCCTTGCCTCACCTGAGCACACTCATTCTTCACATGTTCCACATGATTTGTCACACCTTTTACCTGTGGCCAGCCTCTTGCTCTCTTGCTTCTCTCACTCTTCTCTCTTGCTATGTTCAATTCTCTATCCTCCTGTTATCTCCACTCTGTTCTCCTACTCTCCAGCCCTGGCTGTAACCCATCTGTTTTCTCTCTGCTCTGGACTCTTCCAGATACCTCTGGATATATACTCTCTCTTATTCATAATAAAAATCTTCCCCGCTAACAATGGAGTGACCTTGACAAAAATTTCCTTACTATACGCTCTCACGTGGTTTTAAATTTTCCCATAAAAAAAAAACAGGGCAGATACACAGCTGAACTCAGAGGGACTATGGCAGAATACAGAAAACCTATACAAGTTCAAGCCAGAATATGGAATCCCAGCACAAAGGAGGGGACTTGAACACAAAATCTCACTCTTAGCCAAGAAGCAATTTTCAACGGAAAGCTTCTGGGAGAGGGAAAATTGATTGTCTTCAATGGAGTGGCACTTGTACTACAATGGAGTATCAACCACACTCCACAGTAGACATCATGCTAGGAGGAGATGATCAACACAGATAAGGCTTGGTGTTTTTTTAGTATATTTTTGTTGTTGTCATTGTTTTGTTTTTGTTTTTGTTTTTTGTTTGTTTGTTTGTTAGCCCTGGCTGTCCTGGAACTCACTCTGTAGACCAGGCTGGCCTCGAACTCAGAAATCCGCCTGCCTCTGCCTCCCAAGTGCTGGGATTAAAGGTGTGTGCCACCACCGCCGGCTATTGTTTTGTTTTTAAGAGAAGGAGAGTATGAAGTTGGGTGGGCAGGGAAGGGGAGGATCTAGGAATATAATCCAAAAATATGTGGTCACAATTTCATCTTAGAACACAGATTATTTGATAATGATGGTGATTGTGGTGCAGCTCAGAGATGTTCTTCTCAGATTATTCCAACGTTTGTAGCATGTGTTTGGCCATGTAGATGCCTCAGGACAAGGTTAGCTCTTGAATAAATGGTAGCAGCGGTTCACTCCATCCCGAAGGGCCTCTATGACTTTGTCATTACGGAGTGTGAAGATGAAAGGGTTGAGGAAGGGAGTAACAATCGAAATCATTAGGGAAACCACCCTATTGTAGTCAGCTGCCTGTGTCTGCTTGGGTTTCACATAGAGGAACAAGCAGCAACCGTAGCCAATGACGACGCAAGTGAAGTGGGAGGCGCAGGTGGAGAAGGCTTTCTTCCGGCCAGAGGCTGAGGGGATCTTGAGGATGGTGGCAATGATATAGGTGTAGGAGACAATTGTGGGGATCAAAGAACCAAAAAGAACAAAGACCGCCATTAGAAAGAGGATAAACTCTATGAAAATAGTATTATTGCAGGATAATTTGAGCAACTGCCCTCGGTCACAGAAGAAATTGTCCACCACATTTGATTTGCAGTAGTTAAGTTGAAACGTAGCATAAACTGGCCAAATTTGATAAAGGAACCCAAATATCCATGATACAATTACCACAGAGTTGCAGGTGCGACTGTTCATGATGACACTGTACCTCAAGGGGTTGCAGACAGCTACATAACGATCCACGGCCATTGCTCCAAGCAAAGAAAACTCCGTGGTCCCCAGAGCAAGTTGCAGAAAGAGTTGGGCCACACACCCAGCCAAAGATATACCTTGCATTCCAGGGAGCAGCAGCCCCCAAAGCATCACAGGTACAATAACGCTTGTGACCAAAATCTCCAGGATGGAGAGGTGAACAAGAAAGAAATACATGGGGGACTGCAGACGCTTATCAACACAGACGATCACGATGATGACCGTGTTTCCCACTAATGTCACCAAGTAGAAAAAGCAGAAGGTAGCAAAAAGGATATGGCGTAGTTTTACAGAGCCAGGAAAACCAACAAGATAAAATTCAGTGGCACTAGTGTGATTCCCCAACATTTAGTTCTGAGTCCTTGTTCCTTGTGAAATCTAGATAGCAAAATCGAGAAGACAATGTTTCTCACCTCAGAATTATTGAAGATATTACTAGATTCAAAAAACCATTTCCTTGAGTTTCTTAACTCCACAACTTGGCTATTATTCCTATCCAAAGTTGTTAAATATTTAAGAAATCACACATGTATGAATTCATGTATGTAAATATATATGGATACATAATAGAAGTGTGCTGGTTCAAATGGATACATGTGCTAATCATCAATACCACAACATTTACATCATACACAGGGAAACTCACCCAGTATAACATGTACCTTTGTCTCTCAACATGACAGAAATCCTGCTACAATCTGCTGTGATCAGCCGTCGCACTTCTTTCCTGATCATGGTCTGCTCAGTTATAGTACCTTTTCTCTGCAGTTGTATCCCAATCTTACAGACCCCCACTGCACTTCAACGATTCTAAGTACCAGTCAATCTGACCTAGACGGGGCTCTGTATCCTTTATGTCCTCCAAACACAGGCTCCATTTCTATTGTGTTCATTTGAAAGTTTCCACCTTTGCAATATACGGGTCAGTTATGGGGTGTGGCTGGGAAGTAGTATCTACACAGGATACTGTCATAAGAAGTAGCTTTTTCTAAAAGAAAGTATTATATCTTCCTCTGACTCTGAGCTTGCTCCCTGGAATAGCTTGCACGCCTCCATTTTTTTTTTTTTTTTTTTTGTATGATGAAAGATATCTCCTCACCTCTTACCTTAACTGAATAAGTTTTCTGCAAGCAAGCCAAGAAGAGGCCAGACTAAGTAAGGGGGCTCAAACTTTAATCTTCAATTTCCATCTGTCCTGAGAAGTCTCCACCTGGGACCAGAAGGCAAGAAAATAACTTAGGAGCAGAGATGGCACCTCCTACATCCCTTGGGTCTCGAGCTCTACTTTCCATGGGAGATAGAACTTCAAATGACTTGTCTAACCTGTCACTGACTCAGTCCCACCAAACAGCTTCAAAAATGGCCCATCAGCTCTACTGTGACTGCCTGTTTTCTCCACAGTCATAAGAGGAAAGGAAAACACCAGAATGCACCAATGGATCAGCCTGGGTTCCTTCCCTCACCTCATTCAGGTCTTTGCACAAGTGCCTCCTCCTCCTCCCAGCCTTTCATGTAAAGAAACCTCATTTTCTCTAAAGCAGAACAGAACACCTATAATACCCTCCACCAGGCTGTATGTTCTTACCACTGCTCTTACTGGTAAGATCTACCATCAAATTATATGTTTGCCTGCTTACAACTGAACCCCACATTTGATTAACACATCCAAGGCTTGCCCTCTATCACTCTCATACTCGTATTGCCAGTGTCAAAAAAAACAACTTTGATGACATATGAACTCAGCGGCTTTTTAATGAGTATGCCAATGAATAGAGATGAGGACATGGGAACTGAACAGAGAGTACAGCATGATTTTGTAGATCTGCCAGTCCTAGAGCTCTACAGATAGAAGAATGGGAATAAGAGAGAGGTGGGATTTGGGAACAAGTCAGCACTTTGTACCAACCCTGCACGGAACCAGGTAGATGTGGTCTCTGCAAAGGAGGAAGATATGACTTCAGGCTCACCCTTTGTGCAGCTCCTCAGTCTCTCTTCAGCGTGTCTTTGTCCTTAAAACGTGAAAAGCCAAGTATTTCTATGATGGTGCTTTGCCGTTTTGTAGCTCACAGGCAGAAGCCCCTGGAAGACATCTCCAGACAAGGGACTCAACTAGAAAGTTCATTGCCTTTTCTTCCACTGGCATCTCTTGGCTAGTCCAGCCCTAAGGCCATAAGGCAGAGCCAGCGGCTTCTTTGTCCATTCATAATAAAAAACACTGTCCACACACAGTGAGTCTTAGGCAAACATCCAGAAATCATATTGTTGCATAAAGTTCATTTGTCTTCTTCCCTTATATTCTCTGCTTTCTTCTTTCTTTCCTATGTCTGCCCCCAAGGATAGTGAGCTATCCACTAAGGTGCAATTTCTAAAGTTCAAAGATACACGAGGGATACTGGCAAAGAAAAGCTGAACAGAACTTTTATCCTTCTCTCTGGAGGCTAATCAACTTCTGGAACCCTGAAAAGTCATTTAGTCAGGAAACTTGAAGCTTCCCTCATCGGGAACTTCTGAATCCCCAGGTTAGCTTCTCTCGGGTTCTAAGTTATGAGCAAACAACCCAGGCTGGGAAGTGGCAGCCTCCTCATCAGATCTGTACCTAGCCTTGATACAGTTTAGCCCAACAGAACCTCAGCCACACTCAAGATAGTGCTCTCACTATGGGCTCCTATAGGAAGATCAAAACCCAAAGTCACAAAATGAACTGCCAAGAATTGTCTCTGTGTCTCCATGTTAGGAGCCTACTTTCCCTACTAATCTCCATCTCCTATCAGGTATACTGTGCCTGAAGTTGTGTATATTATAGCAATAAAACACAAATGGGGAGAACTGCCCCCATTTAAGCATCATAGTCTGTTAATATCAGGGGTCACTGAGACTCTCCAGCACACACATTTTCCAATGGCAACCACTAAGCTCAGCGAAGCATTTTTGTGAGTCTTCTCATGTTATGCCTCCCTAATCTACCTGAATTGAGGAGTAAAATATAAAGAAATAATACTTGGAAGTGACAGAAAAATATTATATACAAATGAAGATGGCTGGGATGCTGGGTAAGTAGAAAAATTACAGTTAAAATAATATTTTTAGGACTGGGAGATAGGTCATGGGGAGAGTACTTGTTGCAGAAGCATGAGAACCTGAGCTCATAGCCTGAGAACCCAGGTCAAAGGGTGTGATTGGTAGTCTGAGTCTACTGTTCCAGAACCAGAGGTCTCCCAGAGCTTGCTAGCCAGCCAGTCTAGCCAACCAGTATGCTCCAGGTACAGTGAAAGATTCTGTCTGTGAGAATTTAGAGAGAAGAATGGGAGGGAGATACTGATGCAATTATATTGTAATCTTGAAAAATAAGAGAAATTTAAAAATTAAGATGGATACCAGCAAAGAAGAAACATAACGCTGACCTCTCACCTCTATATGCACAGGCACAAGTTAGAACATCCACGTCACATATGCACATACACACATTTGCCACACATACACACACACCACAATAGTAAATAATCTTGTTTTTACATCTCAAGTAACTACTATAAAGTATAGTTTTAAAACAAAGTTGTATTGATCAAGCAGAAAGCTCTACCCTGTCTCCTATGCCCTCCATTGCTCAGACCACAGATCTTCCTGCATTCCCAGAGGCCTGCTCCCAACAGGCACTACAAGGCCTAAAAACACCAGGGACAACCAGATGGCTAAAGGCCAGCATAAGAACACAATCAACAAAAGCCAGGACAATATGGCACCACCAAAATTCAGCTATCTTACTACAGAAAGTCCTGGATAGTCTAACACAGCTGAAGCTCTAGAAAATGACCTTAAATCTAATCTTACAAAGATGATAGGAGCCTTTAAAAGGAAAATGAGTAAATTCCTTAAAGAAACACAGGAAAATAAGTTCGCTAAACCTACATCCCACTGACATTTTGACTGACATTCAAAATACATAAGGAACTCAAGAAGTTAGACACCAACAAACCAAATAACCCAAATAAAAATTGGGTACAGAGCTAAACAGATTTCTCAACAGAGGTATGGTCTAGAAGCACTTAAAGAAAGGTTCAACATCCTTAGCAGAGAAATGCAAATCAAAATTCTGATATTTCACTTTACGCTCATTTGAGTAGCTAAGATCAAAAGCTCAGGCAACAACACATGCTGGCAAGGATGTGGAGCAAGGTCGCATCCCCCATTGCTGGTGGGAGTGCAAACTTGTACAACTACTCTGGAAATCAATCTGGCAGTTTCTCAGAAAGATGAAAATAGTTCTACCTGAAGACCCAGCTATACCACTCCTGGGCATATGCCCAAAAGATGCTGCACCACCCAACAAAGACACTTGCTCAACTATGTTCATAGCAGCTTTATTCATAACAGCCAGAAGCTGAAAACAACCCAGGTGTCCCTTAACCAAAGAATGGATACAGGAAATGTGGTTTATTTACACAATGAAGTGCTATTCAGCTATTAAAAACAAAGACATCATGAATTTTGCCAGAAAATGGATGAAACCAGAAAATATCATCCTGAGTGAAGTAACTTTAACCCAAAAGACGCGCATATTAGCCATAAAGTACAGGATACCTAAGCTACACTCCACAGACCCAAAGAAGCTAAACAAGAAAGAAAGCCCAAGCAAGGATACTTTAAACTCAGTTAGAAGGGGGAATAAAATAGTCATAAAAGACAGATGGATGGAGGGAACTAGGTAGTAGAAGGGATTGGAAGGGGTGGTGGGGATCAGAATCAGGTGTAGCAAGAGACAGGAGAGAAGGCCAGAAGTCCGGGAGAATGAATGGAAAGTGGGGTCTGGTGGAGTTGTGGGGTGGGAGGCATCTCTAACATGTTCCAGGATGAGGGAGGCTCCCAAGAGGCTATGGGGGTCGCTTTAGCTGATGCTCCTAGCAGTTGAGGATATGGAATCTGAAGTGGCCCACCTCCTTTAGCCAGGCATGGTCTCAATAAATGGATAAGGACGCCAAACTACCCACAAAACCTTTGACTCAAAATTTGTCCTGTCTACAAGGAATACAGGGACAAAGATGGAGCAGAGACTGAGGGAATGACCAACACCGTAACTGGCCCAACTTGAGACCCATCACATTAGTAAGCACCAATCCCTGACACTATTAATCTGTACTATGTAATCCCTGACACTACTAATCACTCTGTTGTGCTTGCAGACAGGAGTGTAGCATAACTGTCCTCTGAGAGGTTCTACCCAGAAACTGACTGAAACAGATGCAGAGACCCACAGCCAAACATTGGATGAAGCTCAGGGAGTCTAATAGAAGAGTTGTGGGAAGGATTAAGGGCCCCAGAGGGGATCGGGACTCCACAAGAAGACCAACAGAATGAACTAACCTGGACCCTTGGGGGCTCTCAGAGACTGAACCACCAACCAAAAAGCATATATGGACTGGACCTAGGCCCCCATATATGTAGCAAATGTGCAGCTCAGTTTTCATGTGTATCCCCCAACAACTAGAGCAGGGGCTGTCTATGGATCCCACATACAAACTGAGGCCTTGTCTGGCCTCAGTGGGAGAGGATGTGCCTAGCTCTAGAGAGTTGATGCTCCAAGGTGAGGGGATACCAAGGGGAGTCTCCACCCTGTCAGAGGAGAAGGGAATAGGATGAGGAAAGGGCTGTGTGAGGGAGTGACCAAGAAGGGGAGGCAGTGGGATGCAAAGTGAGTGAATATATGAATGAATGGATGGATGAATGAGTGAATGAAAAAATAAAAACAAGGACATCACAAAATTTCCAGGCAAATGGATGTAACTAGAAAATATCATCCTGAGTGAGGGTAACTCAGACTCAGAAAGACACCCATTGTATATAGTCACTTATTAGCCATAAAGGGCAGGACACTACACACTACAGATACAAAAAAGCCTCCCATTCTATGAGGAAAAGAGGAGGAAGGAATGAGAGGACAAGGTATAAGGGCGGGACTGGGAGGAGGGAGGCTGTGATCAGGATGTAAAGTGAATAAATGAACAAATTAATAGAGAAAAGTATTGATTTTGTGAAGGTCTTGTTTAGGCAGCATACTTGTTGACTTCATGAGTGCCCTCTATCATATCCAGAGGACATTGTTTCACCCTGGTCCTCCCTGACCTCTGACTCCTACTGTCTTTGCTTCTGCAATGACTTCTCAGCCTTGCAAAGGAGAGAATGTGGTATGGATGTCTCCTTTGTGAGTGAGCACTTAGCAGACACTTATTTTCTTTTGCTTTGACAGTTGTGAGTTTCTTTGTCAACCACTGTTTACTTCACAAAGAAACTTCTCTAATGAGGTCTCAGAAATTCATGAATATGTGAGGATAGAGATATAAATTTAGAAGGTTGTTTGTTATATGTACATTTAGCAAAACAATAGTAATAAATTTACCCCTGAGGACTGTGATGTCTCCAATCACAGGTTCTTGGACATATTTAAAGTACCAGTGATGTTTTCCTTCTATAGAGCTGGCCTTAAATCCAATGAGAAAGTGCCGGGTTACTTCCATAATGTTCATACCACTATTGATTCCATGAACATATTTTATCAAGCTGGTCATTATTTGTAACTCAGAGGGTTCACAAGCTGGGTAAGATGATTGGTGATAATTTATATTCTATCAAGCACCCTACATAGCACCTTATGGTACTATAAATCTTCCTAGAAGAAAGAAAAATTCAAGGCCAATACTAAGCCTGCCAACATTTTAACATGGTGGGGGAAGGGCTGAAAATCTCCTGCTACTAAGGAGCTTCTGATAATTTATGTCTACTGAAAGAATGAGGTTTTGATAATTTATGACTACTGAAAGAAGAATCAATTTTTCTTTAAGAGTGTAGCCCCTGTATTAGGCATAAAGCAAAGGATAACCATGCTACAATCCACAGGGCCAAAGAAGCTAAGTAACAAGGGGAGCTCAAGGGGGGACTTTTGAATCTCACTAAGAAGGGGACTAGACATTGGGAGAAGGGAACTGGATGAGGAGAGGTTGGGGATGAGAACAGGACCAATCAGGTATGGAAGGACAGTGTACTAAGATAGAGACTGAGATGGAGGTTGCGGGGGATTGGAATCACTAGGATAAGCTAGAAACTCCTGGGCAATGGAAACTCCTAGAAATCTACAAGTGTGACCCTAACTAAGACTCCTAGCAATGTTGGGAAATAGAGCCTGAACCAGCCATCTCCTGTAACCAGACAAGACTTCAAATGAAGGTACCGGGACACCAGCATAGCCACAAAACCTTACACCTACAATTTGTCCCTTCTACAAGATGTACTGTGGTAAAGTTGGAGCAGAAAATGAGAGAGTGGCTAACCAATAACTGATTCAAGTTGAGACCCATCCCATGAAAGGAAGCCCACCCTAGATGCAGCTAATGACATTCTGTTATACTTGAAGACTAGCATAGTTGTCATCAGAGAGGCTTCACCTTGCAACTAATGGAAACAAATGCAGAGACCCACAGCCAAACATTAGGTGGAGCTTTGAAAATCTTTTGGGAGAGGAGAAAAAAAATTGTAGGAGCCAACGGGGTTAAGGACACCATAAGAAAACCCACAGAGTCAAATAACCTAGGTTCACAGAGGCTCACAGAGACTGAACTGCCAATCAGGGAGCCTACATGGGCCTGACTTAGGCCCTCTGCACACATGTGACAGTTGTGTAAATTGGTCTTCACTTAAGACTCCTAAAATGGGAGCAAGGGCTGTCTCTGACTACATTGCCTGCCTTTGGGACCCTTTCCTTCTACTGGACTGACTGCCTCACCTAACCTCAATAGGAGATGTGGCACACCTAGTCTTACTGCAACTTGATATGCCATGGATGGTTGATATTCATGGAATCTCTCCTCTTTTCTGAAGAGAACTGGAGGAAGCATGGATTGGGAGGTGGGGGCTGAGAGGAAAAGGGGGAACTTTGGTCAGATTGTAAAATTAATTAATTAATGAAAAAATGAGTATAGACCATGATAGGTCAACCAAGAACTAGAGAGTGGCTTCATATCTATGAGCTAGTATTTATGTAGTATTTTCTGTCACTGTCATCAAATGTTGTCTCATTGTGTTTAGTCTTCAGTTCAGATAGGTCAGGGACATAGCACATGAAGATTTACAAAAAGAAATGCACAGCTGATCACTGGATTCACTGGGTTATTAAAATGGCATGAGGTGTCTAAGAGAATGATATCTTGGAGGGCTATCATGATAACTAAAAGGAGAATATGATCAGAGTATATTGTATGCATGTATGAAATTATCAAGGAATTAATAAAATACTATGTATTTTGAAATAAAATTGCATAAAGTGACATATTATAAAATATTATTGTCCTCCCTTCCCTCATAGTAGGATATTCACCAGAGAAGACTATTTGCACATAAATTTAAGCCAATAGAAAGTCTTTATTAGACAGTCTTTATTACACTGTGTGTTCAGGATCCCAGTGTAACTCCAAACCTTTTTCAGGGTGATATTTTAAGCACCAAAAAACCCCACACATCCTGGGTTGACACACCTCAGTTAGCAAGAAGAGTTAGCCAGAAGTGGAACTACAGAAACCAAAACACAAGGTTAGTACATTTAAAGACTATCCCAATACCATGGACTTTGATGGAATAGGTCTTTGTTTTCATTTTGGCAAGTAGTGCCATCTACATGATGTGTTTTGTGGCCTCAATGGTACTTCCACAGTGGTATCAGTTGTGCTATGGTCTAGGGGCCTGTTACACCCTGTGCTTGATCCTCTTGATACATTTATAATATGGAACTGGAACATCTGCAGGCAACCTGGACACAGTCGTATGCGGATACAGGTGGAAAACTATAGATAGATAGATAGATAGATAGATAGATAGATAGATAGATAGATAGATAAAGTATAAGCATGAAATACGCTTTTCCAAATTGCCAGTTACATATCCATCACATTTAAATAAATATTTAATAAATATCAGCATATTATAGCTACAATATTATTTACATAATTAGTATGTTACCCATGAACATTTCATTTCTCTCACTTAGTCCCACAATGTTTTATTTAGTTTCTATTGCTGTGACAACACATTAACCAAAACAACTTTGGGAATAACAGGTTTACTTCAGCTTACACACTTCCATATCACAGCCCATCACTGAGTGAAGTCAGGGCAAGAACTCAAAGCAGGAATTTGAAGCAGCCCCACAGAGGGACACTGCTTACTTGCTTGCTCCTCAGCTCACAATCAGCCACTTTTTTTCTATAGTCCAGCCCCACCTGTCTACATGTGATACTGCTCACAGTAGACTGGATTATTACCAATCAAGAAAACACCCCAATAATGTATCTACAGATAAATCTAATGGAGGCAATGTATTTGTATAGATATTAATTATGCTAAATTTTATGAAATTATGCTAAATTTTAGCTATTATCCAAAGATTCTCCTGTCATGCACAGAAATCTGTAATCTCATTACATGACATCATATAGTGACTACCCTGAGAGGCTCCAATCAGAATGTTACAGTGTTAGTTATATACAGATCTTAAAAATGAAATAAGGACATATCCAAAGGTCCTTATCCTCATGACAGCTGTGTCTCCTGTTGCTCAAATAGTCGCAGTTTGATACCCAGGTGATGGCATTTGAGTGACATGAAAGTCAGGCTGCTGAAAAAAAAAAAACTGGAAAATGCTACCGAAAAAAAAAGTAGAGGCTCTCTCAGTTGCTCATTCTCGCTCTCCCTCACTCACTCCCTCCCTGTTATTATAAAACTGAACAAATTCCCTATTTCCAGGCATAATTCAGTGTCTCCATCTGCTTCTTCAGAATTATTAACTATACATTGGCATAGTAGAAACTGGAAGAAAAACAAGAGTGATAAAACTCCATTAGGAAAAAGACTATTTCTGGTAAACATAAATGTACAGCTACCACAACACCCATTAATTCCACTTTCATATAGTTGCCAAAAATAAATAAAAATATGTCCTCACACTGAATTTCATTGTGATGTCTATATTAGCTTTATTGATTTCATTGAACAGTGACTAAAGTAAATATCCACTAGCAACAGAACTTTATACAGTATTCAACAGTATTCATACAAGGAAACTTTTCTAAGCAGTGAGAAGGATTAGGTAGTGATAAACACAAGAGGAATGATCTCAAAGTCCTCATACTAACAGGAAGATTAATAGTCCCTAAGCACTGCATGCTTTGTGGTGCTATCACACCATGATAAAGAACAGGCAGAATATGCACCAAACTATTCCTGGGGATGATCATATCAGTGCTGGTGGGAAGTGTAGAAATGATATGGGATGATTTCAGGGTAAGTTATTAGCTTTAACAAAGACTAATTTATGTTTGGCTAACTTTTTACTTAGGATTTGACCTATGTGCTAATGAGCAATACTGTCCCATAGTTTTTCTTTCTTGTAAAGAACTTCCATAGGTTTTTGCACTAGAAAAGCTTTGCTTATTGTAAAAATGCTTCTGAAAATATGCTTATTTTGCTTTATTTAACTGGCTATCACTTCACCTGAAATATTTGGAAAGCATTATTGATAAAAATATCTAGACTATGAGTTTTAAACTGTATAACTCATGAGATAGTTTTATTATCTTACTTTAACCTTAGATGGTTCCCTCCTTTGGTCTTTTGTCGCAATTCTGAGCTTTTTATTTGTGTGTGTGTGTGTGTGTGTGTGTGTGTGTGTGTGTGTGTGTGTCTTATTACTTATTGCCCTTGTTTGCCTTCCAGAATTTACAAACAAGTCCCCATTGCTGAAGAAACCATGCACTGACTCTTTAGACATAGGACTCAGGATTTGAGCTGACACTAATTAGAAAGCTGTCTTCCTAAGGAACAGCTTTCATGACACCAGAAGGTAAGGAAAGCAATCAGTAGCTATGAACCAGAAAAAATGGTAAGATACTTATTGCTAAGTGTAATAGTGTCACTATTTCTAGATGGCAATCAACAATTGTCTAAGTGTCTCAGCCTGCTTAATAGAAGGAAACTTATGCTTAGCACTATAAACCTAGCAAACAACATGTGACTAGTAAGGTCATGAATCTTACAGGATCCTATAACTGCCACCTGTGAAATCATTGTAATTCCTAACTAGCTACTAAATACTTATCTTTTTAAAACTATTGTCTTAAGCTTCTTCATATTTCCCTTTTCTTTGAAGATGTATTAAAATTTATCATACAGTATATTTTGATCATATTTTCCCTCACCTCAACTCCTCCCAAAGTCTCTGTACCCCTTACCTGTCCAACTTCATGTTCTACCCTCCATCTTTATACACAAACTTAAATGTATACCTCACCTCTCATCAAAGAAGTGTCTTTTTTGCAACAGAAGGAGACTACTACAAAACACCTACAACCAGCCAAATTTAAATAATATCCAACACCAATTGGTACATGTACAACACAACTCCTGAACCTAAGGTTCAGGTATCCTTGTGGAAGAGGGTACAGAAAGATTGCAAGCCATGAGTCCAAGAGATTGTGCCTTCCAGCTCTGAGACAAGCGACATCCATGAAATAGCATCAGCATCACCACCTAATCAAGAACTGAACAATTCCAACAGTTGACATTCCAGCACAGAATTCTCACATGGAGGCCCCAGCCCTGAATGAAGATCTATAAGCAATTAACAATTAACAAGAGAATTAGTCTCCTCTCGGGATGAGCCCCTCCATTCCCATACCAACTGGTCAGTCCGAGAAACACATACATGCAGGCTGAACTGAATGGAATCAGCAGGTTGTTTTATGTGTATGTGACAACAATGGATAAAGAAAAGAAAGCTATCTAACCCTGAAGCCCTGAGGGCCGGCAGAGAGAATGGAAACAGGCAACCTCCGGGATGTGGAAGGTGAGTGGGGGGCCCTCTAGAATGTACCAGAGACCTGGGAGGTGACAGACTCTCAGGACTCAAAGGGAGGGACCTTAGATGAAGTGTCCTAGGGTGGGGAGAGGGAACTTGTAGAGCCCACCTCCAATAGAAAGACAGGGCATCAAGTGGGATGATGGGATTGCAGTCCCAGAGTCAAAAACTCTGACCCAGAATTGTTCCTGTCTGAAAGAACTGCAGGGACAAAAATGGAGAAGAGCCCGAGGAAAAGTAGGTCCAGTGACAGGCCCAAATTGGGATCCAGCTCAAGGGTAGGCTCCAAAGCCTGACACTATTACTGAGGCTATGGTGTGTTCACAAAAAGGGGCCTATCATGACTGCCCTCTGAAAGACCCAACAAGCAGCTAAAAGAATCAGATGCAGATGTTTACACCCAATCCCATGAACAGAAGTTGGTGACCCCTGTGGTTGAATTAGGGAAAAGCTGAAAGAAGCTGAGGAGGAGGGCGACCCTGTAGGAAGACCAACAGTCTCAACTAACCTGGACTCCTGAGATCTCTCAGACACTGAGCCACCAAGGAGGAAGCATATACAAGCTGATATGAGGGCCCCAACACATATACAGCAGAGGATTGCCAGGTCTAGACTCAGTCAGAGAAGATGCACCTAACCCTAAAGAGACTTGAGGTTCCAGGGAGTTGGGAGGTCTGGTGTGATAGGGGTACGGGTGAGGGGACATCCTCTTGGAAATGAGGGGAGGAGGTATGGGATGTGGAACAGTCGGAGGGTTGACCAGGACAGGGATAAAGTCTGGACTGTTAAAAAAAAAAATCAAAGAATAAATAAATAAATAAATAAATAAATAAATTTAATGTTTAAAAAAGAAAAAATAGAAAGCTGTGAATTTGACCAGGGTAGGAAGGACAAGAGGAAAGGGTAAATTATCTAATTATATTATAATTAAGTTAAGTTTTCCACAAATAATAACAACAATTAAAAGATACTGAACCCAGAAACTTACACTGGTTAATCAAGCATCAGAAGCTTTGTAATAAAAGAGAGACATTAGTTACCATGCTTGTTCTGTCTCATCATGTGATGCTTTTTGTGTTAAAACGCAGCAAGAAATTATCTATCAAATACCATCCAGTCACTAACATGATGCTGTTGGAATTTCCATTTTCTACAAGTGTGATCCAAACAGACTTCTTTTCTTTATAAATTATCCAGCCTCAAGTATTTGATGGAAGACCAGAAAATAGAACAAAATCAAAACTTGTTGTCAAGAAACAGCATTGTTACTGCACATGTATCTGAAAATATATAAGTAGCTTAGGGAGTTAGGTAGAAGTTAGGGTAGCTATGAATATGACAAAAAGCTTTTGTTGTCAATTGATGGAGGGCCACTAATCTTGCCCCACTAATCTTGCTCAATATGCCTGAGAAAACGCTTTTAAAAGGAGAGCATGAACAACTTGTGTGTGCTCACATAACAAGGTTTCAATCTGTCCTTGCTTGGCTCCACTGTTTCTAGGCAGAACATTATTGTCAGGACTATGCTGTAAAGCAAAGAGCCCATCTGGTGGTGGCAGACAGGAGACAGAGTTACCCAAGGAAGGGCAAAGGAAAAGTCATGTTCAAAGGAAAAGCCATCTTCAAAGTCATGTTCCCAGCAATCTACCTGTTCCAAACAGAGCCCACTTCCTAATACACCCAATTCTGGCTTCTGGGATTTTTACATATACATTGGAACCTTTGGTACGGTCTTATTAATGATAGCTTTATTTTGTATAGGATTGAAATAAATGGATGCACATAAGGGAGGGGAGGGCAGATTTGAACTGTTTGTGGACAACTAAGACTTGAAGCCAGGGAGAAAGCAATCTGCATGATAAGAAACCTTTGGTGAGAGGGTGTTCCACTTAGCCCATTACACAGCGACACTTTTAAAAGTCTCAACTCTGATCAGCCTCAGGAGAAATGGGGTAATAGTTTCTTTAACTTTCTTTAGACTATATCCCTAGGGTCCCAGTGAACTAACTTTCTTCACTGAACAACTTCCCTTAGGGAAACACAGTGGGGTGGGGTGAGAGGTGGCAGAAGGAAAAAGAAAGAAAAAAAAAACAATTAGATACCCAATAGTACTAGGCATTCTGGGTTTTCCCTAAGTGCCAGTGTGAAGAAAATTCCTTGTTTCTGAGAGTAAAGACAGAAGCAGCTTGCTGGTCTGTAGAGCATGCTCAGCCCAGATCAGCCAGGAGGTAGCCTGAGCTGAACTGCTGCATCTTGTTCAGATCGTTTTTTTTTTTTTTTTGTTTTGTTTTGGGTTTTGGGTTTTGGGTTTTGGGTTTTGGGTTTTGGGTTTTGGGTTTTGGGTTTTGGGTTTTGGGTTTTGGGTTTTGGGTTTTGGGTTTTGGGTTTTGGGTTTTGGGTTGGTTTTTTTTTTTAAGGTGAGTTTCTCCTCTTCCAGGATTACCTTTCTGTAAAGGAGAGAGGAGCATGCGCTGAAATGAGCATCTCTAGGGCTGGCTGCCTAGTAGAATCAAAAAATTAGACCCTGAGGAAGGGAATAGGAGTGCGGTAGAATAGACAGAGTCAGAAGAAGGGCCTTTTCCAGGGAATAGAGCACATCTGGATCTGCTGGGGGCCAGTATTAGACACGGGAAGAGAGAGCTCTTGGTATTCTCAAACCCCCACCCTCTTAACTTTTCATATGGTCCTGGCTAGGCAAAGATTATAAAAAGCAAGTGACTGAGTTCTCCCAGCCAATCTGTCCCTACTCCACAGTGGATATTTCATAAAGATCTACCTGCAAAGACTGAAGGTTGAAAGGACAGTGTCATAAAGACAAAGAAAAATAAAAACAGATGCACCAGAATTGGTTGTAGCAAAGATAGGATAAGCTTTGCCCATAATGTTTTATTTCCTTCATTAACTAATTTATAGATTGACTAAACAATATTCATTGAGAACTAGCTCACTTTCCACAGTAAGCAGAATGAACAAGAAGGGCAAGGAGCTTCCTCTCATAGTGTGAGCACATGGTGAGACAAGTGAGCATAAGCAGGACTTGGCATTCAACATTACGTGTAAGAGCTGACAACATAAGAAATCTTATGCCCAAGTAAAAGGTACTATGTGTTCTTTTATAAGTAGTAGTGCAAAATAACCTCTTAAGCCTGGACCTTAGGAACAGCCTAAAGACTACAAAAGATAGACCCCAAATCCTAAGGGGCTGAAGTCCTTGTCTATTGCATACTAGTGACCGGTAGAAAATTAAATTTCTCTTATGACTCATGCAGCAAAGCATGATTAGAGAAGGAATGTTTGCTCGGAGATGATTTCTTAGAATTACTATACCGAGGTCATAGCCATCTATCTTTTGTAAGACCAAGGTAGACTTGGGTTTCATGGATGAAAGCTTTGACTCTTTTCTAGAATGTTCAGCTCTCATTTTAAAAAAAAAGGGATATTACTTGGACCCAAAGCCTCCTGTTCACCAGGTCAACATAAGGAAAACATAAGATGAATAGAAGTTGAGGATCTAAAGTCCTCTTCTAGACCCTTTATCTGGCTCCTCCTTCTGTCTTTCTGGTGAGTGCAAGCATTAAAGTCTTGGAGAAGGATGCCCTTGCTTGACAAATTTTAGTTACTGTTTAATCCTCTGCAAAACCGGGTTTACTGAGGAGAAAACAAGGAAGAATTTTCTTCCCAAGAATAGGATGGAGGAAGATACTGCCCAATCAGGGAACGAGCCAGACAATGGACTGGGGGAAACTGAGTCATGATCCTCAGCCTTATTCTCAATCATCCTCACAGTTCCATACCGCATCCTCACCAAACACAGCAATGACAATGGGCAAAATAGACTCTTTACAAGAGGGTAAACGGAATGTACATTCTGGAGAAACACAGGAACTAAGCATCTCTGAGAATATTCCACCAAATTTCCCTCTAGTGCTAGAGTAGCAATCCATAAAACAGAATACACTCACCAGAGTTATTGCAGATGATGTGAGCTAATAATTAAAAAAAGAGTCTTATGTGGCCTAAGAAGCACACTCATTGGATGCTTAGAGTCAAAGATGGATACTTAGAAACTGTGTACAGGAATAGGAGAGTGCCAGTTGATAGGTTTCAATAATGTGGTGTTAATTACTGAGACCATTTTTTGTCCAGTTCAATATTCTTCAGGGTTTGGAAAATCTGTTATCATCAGCTGTGTATAGAAATAGGACAGCATGAATCTTTCATAGTCATGGAGAACTTATGAAGAGGAGGAGAGTATATCCACAATAAAGAATGGTATCTACTCCTTGTGTTCTTAGTATACATGAACATCTGCTAAGTTGAATAAATTAATGGATTTTAGTAGAATTTTTTGTATTTGCATGCATTAGCCACTCTTCAAATCCAGCACACCCTCCAAATATCTGACTCTGCCTGATATCTAACTATTGAATCCCACATAGAGGTTGACATTGTAACTTCCACATAAGAGAAAGCACTTCTCTTTTGTTGTCTGTCTCCTTTGATTCTGCCCTAGCCATTGTACTGCACATGACTGGATCACATTATTCAAAATATGAAATGACAAGCAGTGTTCTCTCTCCATTTTCTTTAGAGTGCATACCGACAAGTGCTCGGAACCAAATGTTGGCGAACTACTCTAGTGCCACAGAATTTTTTCTGTTAGGTTTTCCTGGCACCAAAGAACTACAGCATATCCTTTTTGCAACCTTCTTTCTCCTGTACTCAGTGACAATATTGGGAAATATGCTTATCATCATAGTAGTCTATGCTGACAAACGTCTGCAGTCTCCCATGTACTTTTTCCTTGGCCACCTCTCTGTCCTGGAGATCCTCATCACATCTGTTGCTGTCCCTTATATGCTCCAGGGACTACTTCTACAGACACAGATAATATCTTTGTCTGCATGTTGCATACAACTATATTTGTACCTTTCTTTGGGGAGCTCAGAGTTAATATTAATAGGGGTGATGGCAGTGGACCGGTATGTGGCTGTCTGCAACCCTTTGAGATACAGTGTCATTATGAACAGCCATACTTGTATCTGGATGGTAACTGTGTCATGGGTAGTTGGTTTCCTCTTTCAAATATGGCCAGTCTATGCCACATTTCAGCTTACCTTCTGCAAGTCAAACCTAATAGATCATTTCTACTGTGACCGGGGACAGTTGTTCAAGCTATCCTGTGAAAACACCCTTTTCACAGAGTTTATTCTGTTTTTAATGGCTGTTTTCATTATCATTGGTTCCATGATCCTTACAATTATCTCTTACACATACATCATCTCCACCATCCTCAAGATCCGCTCAGCCTCTGGCAGGAGGAAAGCCTTCTCTACCTGTGCCTCCCACTTTACCTACGTTGTGATTGGCTACGGCAGCTGCTTGTTCCTCTATGTGAAACCCAAGCAGACACAGGCAGCAGAGTACAACAGGGTGGCCTCACTGCTGGTGTTGGTGGTGACCCCCTTTCTGAATCCTTTCATCTTCACTCTTCGAAATGACAAATTCATAGAGGCCTTCAGAGATGGAGTAAAGCACTTCTGCCGAGTTCTCAAGCATTAGGGCTACCTGGAATACCATCTTCATTGTGGGCCTTAGCAATCTGAAAACACCAAGCAAGTCAAACCATTCTGTAATAACCGTTTTCCACGTCAGATTGTGGGTGGTTCACAGAGAATATTAAGATTTTGAGTAGCTGCCATTTGTAATGAAGTGGATTCTATCTAGATTACTCAACTATTGTTAGTAGTGTTTTGTTTTATAATCTTGGGGATTGAATCAAGTACTGCTAACATTAATCTGTAAGCCAGCCTTCAGCTTGTTATTTTTAATAGATCAATATACAAATATTTATAGTTACAATACATTTGATAAAATAAATTTGATTTGTATAATATGTGAACTATTGGCTCATATTAGAATATCTGAACATGTGTGTGGGATTAAAAGTGAAGTTTATTCTCTCAAAGCTAACAAATTTTTTTATTCTAATTTCTAAGACCATCTTCCTCTACATAGCAATAAGCTTTCATTGTGTTTTCATGAGGCTTGATGCTTATAATTGCTGAGCAATCCTGGTACTAGGCTCATGCTTCAGCCATCTTACACGTCATGCCTCCATGTCTCACTAGTGACAGCACCTCACTGGGAACTTTACTATTGACAGTAAGGAGAGAGCTCACTCCGCAACACTGGTCCTTTAGCAGTCTCAGGCCAGGGTTTCTCCAGATGCATCTTTAATAAATGAACTTTCTTAAGGGGTGGCAAAGAATGTGTTGCAAAGAGACAGGTTCTGATGTCACTTATACTATCATCCCAGGCCCCTGGAGCTGTGCTCTGAAGTTAAGTGACAAGGCAGAACTGGCCTGGCCGAGTGCTCACAGAGAAGACTGGGGAAGGAGTGGCTGCTGGCCCCTCTGTGTGGGCCTCACATGCTACAGTTCTAGCAGCTTGGCTTTTCCTGGCTCTCCACTGCTCTTTATTCTGAGAAGTTCTTCTGAGTCCTTTTTCAGTCTCTCTTTCTGTGATTTCCATGTTCACTTGGGCATTCCTTTGCCTTCTCTCCTCCTTTACCAGGATCAAGTTTGCCAAGCTGCCTGTCATCCACCAAGCTCCCCTAGCATCTGTTTCAGTGTCACCCTAGTCCAGCTCTTGCTCCTGTCACACTCTCTCAACATTCGTGCATTTTATGATACAAATTTGTAAATCTCTTCTGCCCCATCACACAAACAATTATACAAGTTGATTGTAACTCAGATGTCAGCATTTGGCTGCTAAAACCGTTGTGGAACTTTGCTTTGGTTGAATGCTCCAAAGCCAAGATAAGAAATGATAAGAAGAATAAGAACATGTCTATCGTGTTAGAAATGTCCAGAATATACTGCTTAATAAGAAAAATAAAGATGTGAAATTTTTAACTGTTAATTTTTATAAGAAAAAATTAGAGTTATATATATATATAACATATATGTATATGAATGTATTTGGAGGAAGCCAATCTGGGAGGGAACACAACTGGCTCCTCTGGGATGTGATGATTAGAATGGGACTCAAAAAGGAGTGGTAGGAAAGACACGAGTGTGGTGCGCTTTATATTACCTTGAGTTCTATTTCATTATGATGTCCTACTTCACTTACACACACACACACACACACACACACACACACACACACACACACACACACACAAAAGAACATCCTGCTTGCAGATGTCAACAAGAGTTGCTTGTAATAGTGGGGATATCTAAGCTCTTCATTGGGTTTAGACAATTTGTGTCTATAAATCTAAATAGAGAAAATGGAATGGAAAGAGGAGATGGATTTTTCTTGTGTAGACGGCTTGGCCAATTTTGTAAGCATAGAGGTATAGAGCATTCTTTTGATACTTTGTGCAACCATCTTATGCATGTTGCAGGTAGCTTTGATCAATCTGGCTTGCTTTTGCACTTCTCAGGTTTAAATTAGTATTCTGTCATGCAGAGATACTAACTGCTGTAAAATTTACTCTCTTCATTTGTTATTCACATTTGTGTGTTATCTGGGGGGTTTGTTTTGCTTTTGTGTTTGTGAGGGTTTTTTGCTGTTTTGACGTAGGAGTCTTGGTTTGTTGGTTTTGTTGGTATAAAATTCATTTTGTAGAGCTGGCTAACCTCTAATTTGTGGTTTCTCTACCCAAGCCAACTGAGTTGGGTTACTAATGTGTACTATGGTAACTAGCTTGAACATATTGTCTTAAAGTATTTTCCCCTTTAAAAAAGTTAGCAACAGTAAGTGATGGTGTAAGTAAAGTCTTACAATTAACAAAAAAATGGAGAACACGTGAATAGAATATTTAACTGTTAGTATCATACTGAGGCATTAGCATTATTAAGACTACTATGTGTATTATCAGTTACAAAATGAATAATTCTTCACATTAAAAAGTTATATATTATATACAGATACACATACAAATATACATCATGTAAGTGTGCACACACACACACACACACACACACACACACACAATTTTCCCCTTTGGTTTCTGTAATCTATGGTCTAGCAACATGGACAAATTCAACACCAGTGAGTATTCCTAGGTCTACATCCTGATCTTTTGTAATATATCTTGACACAAGAAACCAAAGCTTCTCGCAGAAATTGCTGACTCCAGGTCTATTAAAAAATATACACAGTAGGCTTTAAGTTCAAAGCAACTTGTTATGCAAGTCAACAAGGATAAGTTATGTCAGAGAGGTAACATGTTAAGTCAACAACTGGAGAAGATTTTTATTGGCCAAAGATGAAAGAAAATGTGCTTCAAAAACATAATAAATAAATAAAACAGACATTTTAAGACCATTAAATATATTTTATATCTGTGAGATAACAATGATATTTTAATAAGTATTCACTTTCTGAAGATAATATTCCTTATTCATCAGATATAAATCTGCTCAAGCCTCTAAAACTGCCTTTCAACTTCCATAAAAATATGGAGAAATGAGGCTAAAAAGACAGACCGATCGAAAAAGGCACTTGCCACCATGGCTGAAAACATGAGTTCAATAGAGACTGATTCCCACAATCTGTTCTCTGACCTTTACACACATGCCTTTCATGTCTGTGCCACACACACACACACACATGCACACCATACATACATTAAAAGTGGATGAATATGATTTTTAAAATATTTAAATGGGCCAGCTAGATGGACCAGCAAACTTGTCACTAAGCTTCCTAACCTGAACTCCATGCCCAGCAAATTGCCTCTAGTGCTATGAAACATGGCTATCCACACAAAGCACAAAATAAAACAAGAATGTATAAGTACAGAAAGATATGCTTAACTGTACAATAAGAATTGAAAAAAAACATAGCTAAAGATGATTAAAGATTGTATTTATCAAAGTATCTGATTTCCTCAGCCAATAAATAAGAAAAAAGTGCAAGGCTCACCATTCCTCCATACACTTTAATAACAAACACTTAATAGCTGTGGATCATGCTAATGTGAACTGGGGTGGGAAAACCATCAGGTTATGCAATGAAAGGGTTCATTGAAAATATGGATCCACATCTACGTTCATGAGGCTGCTGCACATGATGCAGCATAGGTGAACATTGCCAGCATCACCTAAGGCCCATTGCACACTTCAGTTCAAATTATTGTTAGGTCATTGCACATCCGGAAACTTTTTACTATTGCCAAGTTTTTATTAATTAACTAACTTATTTAGTTACCCAAATCCCAATCAAAGCTTCCCCTCATATTCTCCTTTTTTACTTTACATAATTCATTTTTTATTCACACTGCAGCCCAATCACAATCCCCTCTCTCCTCTCACTGAGTTACAAAAACAAAGAAAATTAAGTCATCACACGACAGAGTTGTCTTCATACTAATGTCTATAGCTAAGTTATAAATCAAACAAGACACCTATCAGTGATGGAATGATCATAAAATATGAGAATACTATTCATTATGTAAAATAATGACTCCTATCATTTTCAGCAAAATGGAAGGGACCATTAAATTAGGAAAATATTTTCAACACCGAAAAGTTTTCTGCTTGACTCCCAAGGGGCCAATTATTTCCCCACTCTGAAAACTTTGTAAGGAATCAAAGCAATTATCGCCTTCCTGAAGAACACATACACCTTAGCTTTTATTAATAAATATATCAGGACACAAACCACTTGGATTTTCCTCTTGAGACATTCTTCTATAGTTCTTTCCAACTTGTTTTAGTTTGGTTTCTATAGCTGTGATAAACACCATGGCCATAAGGTGTTAGGAAGGAAACAAGGAAAAGGTCTGTCTTAGCAAGAAAAAAGTCTGTCTTCATGTTCAGCTTTTAGTCCATCACTGAGGGAAGCCAGGAGAAGAGGGCTCAAGGCAGGAACATGGGGACAGGAACTGAAGAAGAGACCATGGAGAAGTTCTGCCTTCTGGTTTGCTTTGCTACTTTTTAAATGCATCCTAGGCCCACTTGCTTAGAGATAGCATCCCATCACCCTGCATCTCCCACCTCTGCCAGGGAACTAGACCATTCTACAGCAATTAGCAATTAAGAAAAGCCCAAAGAATAGACTTGAATGCATTGACACAGGAGACAACTTCCTGAACTGAACACCAAAAGCTCAGGCAATAAGATTAACAATTAATAAATGAAACCTCATGAAACTGAAAACTTCTGTGAGACAAAGGAGACCATCAGTAGGACAAACTGGCAGCCTACAGAGTGGGAAAAGATCTTTACCAACACTACATCCCACAGACAAATAATATGAAAAATATATAAATAACTTAAGAAATTGGACACTAACACACCAAATAATCTAATTGAAAAATGAGGTACAGAGATAAACAGAACCCTCAACAGAGGACTCTCTAATGTCTGAAAATCACTTAAATTTTCAACATTATTAGTCATCAAAGAAATCCAAATTGAAACAATTCTGAGATTTTGTCTTACACCCATAAGAATGGCTAAGATCAAAAAAAAAAAAAAAAAAAAAAAAAAAAAAAAAAAAAAAAAACCTGATAGCACATGCTGTTGAGGACATGGAGAAAGGGGAACACTCCTCCATTGATGGTGGTTATACAAACTTGTACGACCACCTTAGAAATCAATTTGTCAGTTTCTCAGAAAATTAGGAATAATTTCAATAATTCCAACTCAAGAGTCACCTATACCACTCCTGGGTATATACCCAAAAGATGCTCCACCATACCACAAGGACTCAACTATGTTCATATCGGCCTTATTTATAATAGCCAGAAACTGCAAGGAATCTAGATGTCTCTCAACCAAAGTATGGATAAAGAAAATGTGGTTTATTTACACAATGGACTATTACTCAGCTATCAAAAACAATGACACCATCCTGAGTGAGGTAATCTAAACACAGAAATACACACATGCTATTCTCACTTATAAGGGATATTAGCCATGAAGTACAGGGTAACGTGATGGTTACCTCAAACCCAAAGAAGCTAAGTAAAAAGGAGCGCCCAAGGTGGGGGGGGGGGGGTTGCTCGAATCTCATTGAGTGGGGGAAGTAGAAGAGACATCAAGGGTAAATGGAGGAAGGGAACTGAGTAGAGAGAAGAAGGTAGCAGGAAGGATATATTGTGGGAGGATGGAAGGAGAGAGTACTGGGAGAGACAACTGGAATGGGGGACAATCTCTAGGACAAGCTAGAAACCTAGGACCATTGAAACTCCCAGGAATCCATAATGATGACCCTTGCTAATACTAGCAAAGGTGGATATGAAACCTAAAACAGTTATTTCAAGTAACCAAAAAAGACTTCCAATGTAGGGATCAAGACACCAAACCAGCCACAAAACTTTAGACCCACAATTTGGCCTGTCTACAGAAGTTTCAGGTGTAAAGACAGAGCAGAAATTGAAGGAAAGGCTAACCAATATCTGGCCCAGATTGAGACCCATGCTATAAGAGGAACCCCACCCTGATACTAGTAATACTATTCTGCTACACTTGCAGACAGGAGCCTATCATAACTGTCATCTTAGAGGTTTTACCCAGCAACTGATGAAAACATATGCAAAGACCGACAGTCAATGTTAAGTAAAACTTGGAGAATCCTGCAGAAGGTGGGGAGGAAGGCTAGAAGGAGCCAGACGGGATCAAGAACACCAGAAGAAAACCTACAGAATCGACTAACCTGGGCCCATAGGGTCTCATAGAGACTGAACTGCCAACCAGAGCGCATACATGGGATGGGCCTAGGTCCTCTGCACACATTACGGTTGTGCTGCTGGGTCTTCATGTGGGGCTCCTAAAGCAGAAGCAGGAGCTGTCTCTGACTACATTGTCTGCCTTTGGAAACCTTTCCCTATAACGCACGCCTCCCGTGTCGCCCCACACCCGTGGAAGAGAAACATGAGAGACAGTATTCGGGTAGTTACTGCAAACGAGGCTTTACTCTGTAACACACACGTGGAAAACGCGGAAGGACGCGGAAGGGGCCTAGCTTAAATACAGCCTAGAGTGACGTATTCACTTCTGATTGGCTGTTCGCTCACCACCCAATATTATGCCTCGGGATTGGCCAGTGACTTTGGCGTGCCTTTTGCCTTTTGCAACTGTGCAGTTAATTGTTTACAAGTGGGAAGACACAAGGCCAGCGCCATCTTGGGATGGTAGATTATACCACCGTTAACAGCGGCTTCCTACATTTCCCCAAACTGAGATGCCTTGTCTAGCCTCAATAGAAGATGCACCTAATTTTACTGCAACTTGATATGCCAAGGCTAGTTGATATCCATGAGAGTCCTCCCATTTTCTGAGAAGGGGAGGGAAGGAGGAAGGGAGAAGGAGGGATTTGAGAGAAGGTAGGGTAAGCTGCTATCTGGACTAAGTAAATAAATAATAATTTTATAACTAATAAATTATTTTTATAAATAATAAATAATTTTATAAATTTTTAATTAAAAAAATTTAAAGTGTGAGTATTTACAATGAATTGTTAAGGGTACATAAAGTAAGTAACTATTTCTACATAAATTCAAAATTGGATAACTCTGATGGGTAAAACAAAGATAATTTTAACAAGGCATTATTATATCCTGCCTTCAGTTTGTTTTTTGTTTTAAATTACAGTTTCTATGGAAATTGACAACCTTAGTGAGATGTTGCTTCCAATGTAAATACCAGAATAGTATAAACTATGAATTTCTCCACCACCTTGTTATAGATATTCACCAAACTAGTTTGCGTGCTGGCCCCTCCCACATCAACTAACACTCAAGACAGTTCCTCCCACCAGGCATGCCCACAGGTCAGTCTGATCTAGGCAATTCTTCAGCAGAGGTTTTCCTCTTAGAGGACTCTAGGTTGTGTCAAGTTGACAAGTAAAGCTGGGACTTAGAATATGCGTTTGATAAATACAGCCAATATAAAATAAAATAAAGATAAACATTCAGAGGTACCAACCCAGGACTTTTTGGTGTAAAAATGTTTATAAACTATATCCAGACATAAAATGACACTTGATATTTATGATTCCTTTGATTATTTAAATGAAATGTCTAGTTCACTTTCTCTAGTAGAAATATGGAAATTGTGCAGCACTGTTAGTTTGGGCCCCATCTCACCACTCCAAGTATTATATCTTGTATACATTTGTATATAAAAATAATGCCTGTTTATTTGTTTGGTCATAAACTTTCAATGCTGTATCAACTTTTTACAAATGCTATATTCCCAATTAAAATATGAAAAGAAGAAAAAAGGAAAGGGAAGGGAAGGGAAAGGAAGGCAAGGCTCACAAGCCAGTATGATAGAGGTGACTCTTCAATTGATGTCTCCTCTTCCCAGGAGTGTCAAGTTGACAGACATCTTACACCTCTTAACCATACTCTTTATTGCCTTCACACACTTCTCAATCACACTCTTTGTGGCCATCACACACTTCTTAATCCATCCCTTGTTATAAGTCAAGCACACTAAGTTCTCCTTTTCTGAAGTGATAAGTTTTGGTGATTCAGGGCTTTGGAAATCTGGCATAGGATAGACAATTGTCCCATTATTATACATCACACAGCCAGAAACAGCAGTGTCTCACAGGTAAGATAAAATAAAGATTATTGTGGAATCAGTCTCTGATATTTTCCTAAAGAGTGATTGTGAAGTGTTCTCCTTTCCTTTTCTGCCATCTCTTTCCTTAGCAATGTTCTTCCTGATTCTGCTCCTAGAGATAAGTTCTGAGAAGGGGCTCCTCAGGAGTCTTAGCCTAGGCTTTGTGCTACTCCTAGGTGAAGTATGCCAAATTGTTCAACTTTCCTAACCTCATTGACATTGTAGGGAACTATGTGAAGCTGGAGAAATATCTGCTTTGATGAGAATGGGTCTTAGATTCATTGGTCCCTTACAGTTTGTAGTAATCCTATTGCCTCTGCCTTCTAAGTGCTGGGATTAAAGACATCCATTGCCACACCTAGAGTAGCATCTTTCCATGAGTATTCATCTTCTCAGCAACCAGGACCTCCCTAGCTGTACTTTACATGTTCTCCTTTTCTTATCAACCTATAAATTTTTCAAATCTTTCTTTTCTGCCTTTTGCTCCTGATTTTCACTTCAAATTTGGCTAAATGCCACCAGTAGTACTGGTGTAGTATTTCTTCTGTCTGGATGTTTTGTGTCATTAATATTTTTTCTATTAATTAGTCCATCACCTTTAAGCTAGGTCTCCCACAAAGTATTAGGACATGGACAAAATGCATCCAAATCTCTGGCCACAATGTTGCAAGCATATCTTCCAGTCTGAATCCCAATATAATAACACTCATTCTCATCTGAAATTTTATTAACAAAGCCTCAATAATTGTCAACAAAATATTCTCATCAATATTTGGATTTTTTGAGCCCTTACCAGAATCTCCTGCTAAATTAACCTATAGCACTGTAGGCTTTCCCTAGCAAACCAATCCAAATCCTTCCTTCAAACCAATTCCCAAAAGTTTTCCACATTTTCAGATATAGTAAAAGCAAAACCCATTTGAAGTGGGTTTGGCCTGATGCTGCTTGTATTGTACTGTTAATTTTGGTGCCCAAAACTGCTTACACAGGTGTCTGCATGTAAGACTCTGAGTGACCCTGCCCCCATTTGGTTCCAATCGGTAAGTAAAGATGAAAGTAGTCAACAGCTGGGCAGAGCAGACAGAGGTAGGACTCCTAGGATTGCCAGAACTGTGCTGTGAAAAACAGGGTGAGATGGCTGAGATGTAGTATAAATGGAAAACAGCCCCAGGAGGGGGAAGGGATGCCCAAAAGGTAACAGGGCAACAAAGATCTACATTTTAATTTGGAGGGTGTTAATTCAAGTATACTGGAGGGAAGGTTTAAAAGTGCCCAACCATTGAGCCAATCAAGGCATATCAAAATTAATTGGGGCGTGTGTGTGCGCGTGTGCGTGTGTGTGTGTTTCATTCATAGAGCACCTGAGAGGTGCTGAGACTTGCTTTTCCACAACCCACCAGGAGCTCAAAGCAGATTAACTAATTCACCACTACATACATCCCACTTTCCACAACTATGTCAATTACATGAGGTAATCATCTTGCAAACAGAAAAGGGTTATTTTGACTTAGTTTTGGGAATTTCAGTCCATGCTTTGGGCCTGCATAGAAGAAGGGGCAGGAGAATATAGTGAAAGCTATTTACTTCATGACCAAGACAACAAAAGACAGAGTGAGAGAAAAAGCAGGGCCCTAAAATCCACTTTAAGGACATGCCTTCAAACACACAAAGATCATACAATAGCTTCTACCTCTTAAGGTTTTCATCACCTCCTATGATAGTTTGAGTGAGAATGGGCCCAATACATTCATATATTTGAATACTTGATTCCTACTTAGTGGAACTGCTTGAGAGGGTAAGTGTTTCTTGGAAGGGTGATGTCACTGGAGGTGGGCTTTGAAGTTTCAAAAGATTCATGACCCTCCCAGTATGTTCTCTCTACTTCCTGTTTTTAGATCTGGGTGTGTGCTGTTCTAATGCTATGCCTGTCTGCCTGCCTGCTGTTATGCTCCCTGCCATGATGATAATGGACACCTATTCCTCTGGAACTGTAATCTTCAAATAATCTTTTCCTTTTATAAATTGCATGGGTTGTTGTAACGGGATATTTTCCCCTCAAGTTGGGAGGAGCTAAGGTGGGAGGAGTAAGGAGAGGAAGAGGAACAGTAAGGAGGGGAAGAGGAGAAGGAAGAGGAGGAGCTAGGGGAGAGAGCAACAGAGAGAGCGGAACATGGAAGTAGACATACATATATATATATATATATATATATATATATATATATATATATATATTTGGGTATTGGGTTACACCTCTGATTGTGTGGACATCTTGTTATTGAGCATTACCAAACTTATAAAGCCTTTGGATAAGCATTAGAGTCTCATTCCTACCGGGCCCACATGGATGGCGGGATGGTCTGAGCACTGCCCAGCCTTGTAGAGACAGCGTAGAAGATTAGCAGAGCCATCTCCCATGCTGGCATCTCGTGGGTGGCAAGGCCAGTATCTCTTACCACCTGGCTGGCCTTTCCTAGCTGTGGTGCACGTGTGGCCTCTGGCCATTGCTAGCTGTGGCGCGCACATGGTTGCTGGCAAAGGAACATGGCAACATAGCTAAGCAGAGCCATTGCTGCTTAGATAGTCGGCCCCAAAAAATGCCGTTTTAAATATCTCCCACTACAGATTGTGATGATTTATCACAGCAATATAAAAGTAAGTAAATCACTTCTCAAAGTATCAAGATGGCAACCACACCTCTAACACATGAACTTTTTTTCAGAGACATTAAAAATCTGAGAAGCAACAATTTACACTAGGATCATCTGATTTAATCTTTCTTTTCATTGATAAAATAAATCTAAAATTTAAAATTTATTGATTCTGTAATCAATTTTCTGTTATAGGCTATGAATTAAATTATAGCATATTAAATATTAGTATTTTACATACCTCTAATGAAGGAGGCAGATTTCAGATGATATGGTTTGGAATGTGCAAATGATAAGAAAATACATGGTAGTAATAGAATAAAGTCAGAATTGTTTACCCAGAGAACCAGTAGCAATAATAGATCTATAAACAGGTTTCTTAAGGAACATTCTGAGATCTAAAATGAGCAAATAAATGCAGACTAAGTGGAGGGCAAATAGAATCACGTGTATCGGACATGCACGAGATCTTTGAAGTAAAGTCTATATAAAGCTACAGAACCATGAAAGCAACACCTTTCCTCCTCATCTGAGGATCAGACATGATTGATGCAAAAGGTTGGAGGTACGATGAGAACCAAAGAACAGAGAAGAACCATCCATTTGACCATACAGAATGCCGTTCTGTTCCCTCTGCTGTGTTCTCCACTTACCATACCAAAACCTATTAGCTTGAACAGAAGATCCATATTGGCTAGAACTAGAGATCCATTACTATTCAATGTGCCTCAACTAAGGGAAGGTCACAGAACAATAATCTCAATGCTTGAAGAAAAAAAAATGAACCAGAAAAGAAGTCTGTAGCAGTGACTTGTGTAATGGTAAGAGGAATTGGAGACCAGGCACAAAACTTCTGAAACTCTTGATAGACTAAGTTAAATCAAAAAGCTGAAGAGACAGCATTAGAGAGGCACCGTTGCTTATGTCTTTGATCTGTCTATCTAGAGACATTGCTCTCCAATGCTTATACCCAGAGCTGTTTTCCAATCCCACTGATTGCCCTGGTCTGCTGACAGTGGTGGACATCCCTGAAGAGGCAAATGGGCTGAGGGCCCCAGCTGCTGATAACCTTCTATAGCTTGTAAGGAAAGAGCTGGTCCAACATGAAACACAGAAAGATTAGAAATACAGTCACACATTCTGAAAGTTAGTCATGTGATAAACTTCCTGAAAGATAAGTAGGTAGGTAGGTATATATATATACATACCTACATACATACATACATACACACACACATACAAACACATACATACATACATACATACATACATACAGTACAATACAAGATACAGATTGATACTTGTTATATTGAAATGTAAAAAGATATGCAGAAAGAGATCTATTCTCAAGTATACTCAAGCCCAGAAAACAGAAAGACATAAGTAGGTTGAATCATTGAGAAATTGAAGCCACAGTCCAATCAGTACAAGAGAGCTTGTAACTAAAAAGTATGATTTACTCTAGAACAACAATTGATGAGATCTATGAGACCAGAGAAAAATTAAATGAAAGATTTCAGCATGCAGACAGGACACAGATGGTTTCTTAGAGAAGAGTTCTCAGGGAGATAGAGGCTACATATAGTTCAGTTGGGTAAGAACACACAATATATTTGTCATATTATAGGCAAGAATGGTCACATTATAAACTTTAATTAGGCAGTAAAGGGGAAAAATATAATCAGTGAAGAACTGAACTCTGGGTCTGGTTTGGGTGTTGGCAGACAGAAAAAACACCCATGTGAGGCCACCCTGGAATATACAGAAAGACTCTGACTCATAAACAGTGAGAGGATTGCCTTCTGGCCTATCTTCTTTGCTTTGTGTCAGCTACCAATCCCAATAAACATTTTCTGCCAGGGACTTCCCATGGCCACACCAGGCTGGAATGCAGATCAGCCCCTTGCCCAGCTACCTTCTGAGAAACTTCTACTTGCAAGTAGATGGAAACAGTGAACTTCACAACTAAACAATATGCACAAACTGAGAGACCTTGAGGTACTCAGTCCTAAATGGTAGGTTTTCATCAAATCCCTCTCTCCAAACATCAGGAAGTCTGCAAAAGAGAAGGTGGACAGATTGGGAAAGCCAGAAGGGATGAATGACCCCCAAGGAAACAACATCTTCCAAACACAATAGGACTGATGTACGTATGAACTCAAAGAGACTACAGCAGCACACACAAAGCCTGCCAAGGTCCCAGAGATGGGTTCTAACATCAAACCAAGGAGCTATTTGCAATTGATAACCACTGGCCCAAAAAAAGTTTTCTCCAATGAAGCCTTACTAGGTATATTAATTACTTTTCAGGGTAGGCCTCATGCTTAGGAGTAATTGGCCAACAGAAAATTAACTCAATGATATTTTTGTAGACCTTTTCTCTTCTTTTGTGTTTGTCTGGGCATTTCTTTGGTCTTATTAGTCTTTTGCTTTTCAAGTTGGGTGGGTAGGGGGTAAATAGGACCTGGGAGGAATTGGGGGAGGAGAAAAACATGATCAAGATATGTTGTATGAAAATCATTTTGTTACTTCACTATGTAAAAGTCACTTAAAGGGGTCTGTCTTTTGAGTTGTCATCAACACATTAAATCTTGGATTCAATGTCATCTAGAATACAGACCATTTTCCAACTGTCAAAGATAGTTAATTGTTTCATGTGAGCTTTCATTTCATATTCTCAGCTCAGTGATTAGGACCAAAAAAGGCCCAGCTGGAGATGACATCTGAGTGATGAAACAGTGACAGATGTAACAAAGATGGGAGGGGCTAAGGGGAGCATTAAGTGACCATTAGGAGGTTCAGAGCAAACCATTAAGGGCATGCTCTCCCTGAGCCAAGGTCAAGAATCCTGCTCCTCACAGCTCTGTCCTCAGAAATTCTGCAAGAAAGGTAAGTGTTGAGCCTGGAGTTCCTCTTTTCAAACAGTTGAACTAGCTATATAGTAGTTTATAGAGCTTTTAGGAGAGTAACGTATAGGAAGACTGGGACTGAGAAGTTCATCAAATCAAGCTTCTTTCCCTTTGCCTGAAAAGTTCCAATAGAAGCATAGTCTCCCGTTTCTCAGTTTTCCTATCTGGAGTCTTCTCCACCTTCTGCTTTTGCCTAGAGCCCTTACCTCGCCAAACCTGCTGGGTCTTGTAGACATCCCTCAGCAGACAAGTGGGCAGAAGATTCCAGCCTCTGCTGATCTTCTTTCTACACCTCACAAGGAAAGGGCTGGACCATCATGAAACTTATTGTCTATTTCACCATCCTAGCTGGTATGTATTTAAGACTTTGTACTCTATGTAGAACATAGTGAGGTGAAATAAGTGGGTTGATGGGTTGCAGGTCTATGCATATCTGCTGATATGAGTAGAATCTGAGTCTCCTCACTTAGACCTTATCCAAGGGCTTAGCACAAACAATCTACCTTAAGTATTGAGCTATTGAATAGATTGTGGCACAAACCTGCCCTGGGGAACCCTCAACAATGAGAATTTCCCCTGGTTATTGAGAAATATGAGCCTCATTGCCTTCTGGAAACGTCCTAATGTGGTCACAAGAACAGAAGGCCCAGTTTGACTTCTGATTTCTCGTCTGTATCATAACTTGGAATGCAGGAAATGGTAAAGGTACTAACAAGGGACTTAATTCAATGGTTTCTACTTCTGCAGTCTCTGCCTCCATGAAGAATTTTTCACTACCTCATGTCACATACTAGCTGGGTTGAGATTGAGCAAGCTAACCCAAGACCTAATATAGAACTCAAAATCTGTTGCCTTTATTAATAACCTATCTTCTCTCCTTTGAAGTTTTTAAGTACGGTCACACAGAGGTAAAGCATAGGTCCAGTTGTGGATGGGTCAACAGAAGTACCAGTAAGAGCATAGAAGAGAGTCCTAGTCAACCTACTTCTCTCTTACACTCCACTGCTTTTTTTTACATTTTTAAATTTTTAAATCAAGTGTCACTAATATTATTTTTGATGTGTTCTACTTCCTTGTGTGCTTTTTATTTCAAAGTCTAACATTACATATTAGATATTTATCCTTCCATGTTTAACTATTATTACATATTGCTAAAAATGAATACACTTGTTAATCCTCTTTGCCTACATCTGGTTATGTCTTTAAAATGGATTCCTATCATTGGAATTGTCAAACCACAAGTTATGAACTAGTTACAACTCTTGATGCCCATCTCTAAATTGCTTTCCAAGAAAATAAAATCAACTTATAAGCAGTGACAATATCATTTATATCATACCCTTGCTTACAATGAATATTGCCAATATTGCCATTCTTGTGTCTTATATAAAGTATATCACTTTAATTTACATCTTTATTAGAGAAAAATAATTCCACAGCCAATTGATTACTCTCTTAAAATCATGAATACTCCTTTTCTGCTAGGAATATGCAAATGTCTCATTTACTCTAATATTTATGTGATATTGTTTTCTCAGGAACAGCTTTATTCACTCACTCATTTGTGCAGAAAGAGGACCATGCTCCTTACTTAGCATACCTCAAGTCTAACTTCAATCCCTGTGTGGGTGTCCTCATCAAGGCCAGCTGGGTGCTGGCCCCATCTCACTGCTATTTACCGTGAGTATTAAACATCCCCTCCCCAAGTGTGTTCTCCTCATCCTAGTGACTCTCAGTCAGGGACAACTTTCCCTGGGATAGAAAGGTCTGAAGGTATTCTGGATTTTCACAATCAGGAATAGTTCTACTAGCATCTAATGGGAAGCACCCTAGCAAGATGCTGTAAAATTTCTGTAGACGATATCTCCACCTAATAGTCTGTGTGCTGCTGGTCAAAGACTGTTTTGTGCTGCTATACCTACCTCCCCTGCTGCCCCATCAGCTTTTCAAGGTCCCCCCAACGGAAATGTGATTACATATGATCAAGTAGGGGTTCGGCAGATGACTCAAATCCATAAGCTGAGTAAATTGAAAAGAGATGTCCTTTAAAGGAAGTAATAGTAAAGAGATAGTTCCATGTCCCACGAGAGAAATACTGAGGAAATAAAGTGACCATCCTTATTCTAAGAGAAAAGAATGATTTAAGAGAATAGGAACCATCCCTGCATGAAGATGCTATGTGATAGGAACAGTGACTTTTGCCAAAAGATATTTTTTTAAAAATCTGTGGCAGTACCTCCCAGAAAAGGTCTGGGAAGATAAATACTCCAACATCACCTTTCTCCCTCCAAATACTTTCTTGAACTTCCTATTGACTAGAACTCAGAGAAGAAAGCTCACTGATTTAAACCATATCACCTTCCAAATCTTCAAAATAAGGTGGGGGATGGGGGTTGATGGTGGGCTTGTTATCCAACACTCTGGTCATTTTATTCTCGTGTATCCACTAGAATGGAAATTACCTGCTTGGATAAATGAGGCCCAAAGAGAGTCAAATACTAACTTTTACATTCATTAATTTCCTCTCCAATGGACTCCAATGCATATTCAAAAGCAGTAGATAACAACTCCACTGTTTACTCTGACCACAAGTAAATCACTCCTGTGCGTGCCCAGAACTTCATTTGTAAAATGAGAATTAACATAAGAACCACTGCACAAACTTAATGTAAGGAAAAGGTAACCCAGATACAGTTCTTGTCACAGTATCTTGCACAGTGTGTCATCTAATATCCAAAATGGTGGTAAAGATGATGGTGAGTGGTGGTGATGATGATGATGGTGATGATGGTGATGATGACAGTGAGTGATGATAGTGATGATAATGGTGAGTGATGATGATGGTGATGATGATAGTGAGATGATGGATGATGGTGAGTGGTGATGATTGTAATGATGGGTGATGATAGTGAGTGATGATGATGGTAAGTGATGATAATGGTGATGATAGTGAGATGATGATGATTGATGATGGTGAGTGGTGATGATTGTAGTGATGATGATGGTGGGTGATGATAGTGAGATGATGATGGTGAGTGATGATAATGGTGATGATGATAGTGAGATGATGATGATGATGATGATGATGATGATGATGATGATGATGATAGTGAGTGGTGATGATAGTGATGATGATGATAGTGAGATGATGATGATAGTGAGTTTTGATGATGATAGTGATGATGATGGTGAGTGATGATGGTGATGATGATAGTGATGATGATAGTGATGATGGTGAGTGATGATGATGGTGATGATGATGGTGATGATGATAGTGAGTGGTGATGATGATAGTGATGATGATAGTGAGTGATGATGATGATAGTGATGAGGATGGTGAGTGATGATGATGGTAAGTGATGATGGTGAGTGATGATGATAGTGAGTAATGATAGTGATGATGATAGTGATGAGGATAGTGATGATGGTGGTGGTAGGTGATGACGATGGTAAGTGATGATGATGATGAGTGGTGATAGTGGTGGTGATGATGGTGATGGTGATAGTGATGCTGATGGTGATGATGATTGTAATGATGATAATGAGTAAAGATTATGATAATGGTGATGATGTGATAGGGGGTGATGATGGTGCAGTGCTGGTGGTGGTGGTAGTGGGTGGTGGTGTAGTAGTGATAGTAACAGTGGTTTCTTCCCATCCCTTCTTCCTCCAGAAATCTGAGGGTGATGTTGGGAAATTTCAAGAGCAGAGTCAGAGATGGGACAGAGCAGACAATTTATCCCATCCAGATTATCCGCTACTGGAACTACAGCCACACAGCCCCACAGGATGACCTCATGCTTATTAAACTAGCTAAGCCTGCCACCTTCAACAACAAAGTCCAGGTTCTTCCCATAGCCACCACCAACGTCCAGCCAGGCACTGTCTGCACACTTTCAGGTTTGGACTGGAGTCAAGAAAACAATGGTAAGCACACTTTCCACAGCAAGCAAAGCCATCAGCTTCACCCTTAGTGAGGAACATCCATATCTTCAGAGCTGTGAGGTGAGCTAGAGTAAAAAATGGCTCAAGGCCAAAGGGCAAAGCCCCCAGAGTGGTCTAAGGAAAGAGAGAGCTGTCTAGAATTCCATTACTCCTCTATTGTCAGAGGATCAAGTGACCCTTCACTGGCCTCTGCAGGACTTCAGCGGCTGGATCCCATGGGCCATCAGACTGCATGGAGGCCATACCTTATTGTCACAGACACAATTTACACTAAGGAGGTGGTGGTCATACTCCCCCTACATGTTCATTTCACATGTAAGGGACATTTTTGGAGAACCTCAATCAGATCATTCATAGATACAGAGTAGAAAGAAAATTGCATTCCAAAGCACATAAGACTATTTCACATTGGTAAAATGGTACTATGTGCACCCGGTACTTCATTTCTGAAATGAGGATAATCTGCAGGGTTAATACTCACCAATACAAACCTTTGAGGATGTTTTTGTTTTTCCTTTCTCACCTTATACTTTATGCATATACAAAATACTATCCATTGACGTCTGGGAGGTGAGGACTAGGGATAAGCCACAGCTGTGAGACGAGCCAGATGTTGTTCCCTCAGGCAGGCACCCTGACTTAAGGCAGAATCTGGAGGCTCCAGTGATGACTGACAAAGACTGCCAGAAAACTCAACAAGGACGCAGACACAGAAACTCCTTATGTGTCAAATTTGTGAAAGTATTCAGCCGAATTTTTGGGGTAATACTTTTGTCTATGTTCAGATTTCATTTATTTGCATGTGTCTAGTTGGCTATTTGATCATATTATATTTTGATTTCCAAGTAACTTGAGACTTTGATAAGGTTATTACAATGACACCTACATTTTTTCAGTAATAGTCTTCCTACAAAGGATTTATTTATTGAAGAGCATCGTCTAACCCTGGTTGATAACATCTTGCTGATGTTCATTCCCATGGTTGCAACAAAAAAGTGTGAACACAAGCATTGCTTTCACTTTTTAAATTTTCTCTCTCCCTCACTCATTCCTCTCTCTCATCTCTGGCAGGAGGTTGCCGTAGCTACCGTCATTTGTAAAAACAAGTTCCAGGGAATTGAAGTTGGACACTTCATGGGAGGGGACGTTGGCGTCTACACAAATATTTACTCATATGTACCATGGATTGAGAAAACCACTAAGGAGAAAATGAAATGACGCCCTGCTTTTCCCTCTGCGTGTCATTCTCTCTGCCATGGACTAAAGGAGCTTACCTGCTCCCTAAACTCAAATAAACTTTCCAAATAGAAAGTTTGGAATGCAGCACCCTGGGAGCCTGTCTTGTGTCCATGTCCACACCACATTACAAGGAAAGATATTACATCATTCTGGGTTCTCCATCATGCATAATGTTCACAACAAACCTTTGGTTTTTTGTGTGTGTATTTTTCCCATTTTTATTGGATATTTTATTTATTTACATTTCAGATGTTATGCTCTTTTCCCATTGCCCCCCCCCCCCAAGAAATTTCCTGCAAAGATCAGGAATTCAAGGCCCACACCTAAACATAGTAAAAGCAATATACAGCAAGCCTGTAGCCAACATCAAGCTAAATGGAGAGAAACTTGAAGCAATCCCACTAAGAACAGGGACTAGACAAGGCTGCCCACTCTCTTCCTACCTATTCAATATAGTACTGGAAGTCCTAGCCAGAGCAATTAGACAACAAATGGAAGTCTGTATCCCATTTTTAATAGGGTTATTTGGTTGTCTGGAGTCTAATTTCTTCAGTTCTTAGCCCTCTATCAGATGTAGGATTGGTAAAGATCTTTTGCCAACCTGTTGGTTGCTGTTTTGTCCTATTGACAGTGTCCTTTGCCTTTCAGAAGCTTTGCAATTTTAGGAGGTCCCATTTGTCACTTCTTGATCTTAGAGCAAAAGCCATTGGTATTCTGTTCAGGAAATTTTCCCCTATGCCCAAGTATTCGAGGCTTTTCCCCACCTTCTCTTCTATTAGTTTCAGTGTATCTGGTTTTATGTGAAGGTCCTTTATTCACTTGGAGTTGAGCTTTGTACAAGGAGATAAGAATGGATTGATTTGCATTCTTCTACATGCTGACCTCCAGTTGAACCAGCACCATTTGTTGAAAATGCTGTCTTTTTCCACTGGATGGTTTTAGCTCCTTTGTCAAAGATCAAGTGACCATAGGTGTGTTGGTTCATTTCTGAGTCTTCAATTCTATTCTATTGATCTTTCTGCCTGTCTCTGTACCAATACCATGCAGTTTTTATCACTATTGCTCTGTAGTACAGCTTGCAGTCAGGGATGGTGATTTCCCCAGAAGTTCTTTTATTGTTGAGAATAGTTTTCGCTATCCTGGGGTTTTTGTTATTCCAAATGAATTTGCAAATTGCTCTTTCCATCTCTATAAAAAATTCAGCTGGAATTTTAATAGGGATTGCATTGAATCTGTAGATTGCTTTTGGCAAGATGGCCATTTTTACTATATTAATCCTGCCAATCAATGGGCATGGGAGATCTTTCCATCTTCTGAGATCTTCATCTATTTCTTTCTTCAGGGATTTGAAGTTCTTGTCATACAGATCTTTCACTTGCTTGCTTAGATTTACACCAAGATATTTTATATTATTTATGACTATTGTTAAGGATATCATTTCCCTAATTTCTTTCTCAGCCAATTTATCCTTTGAGTAGAGGAAGGCTACTGATTTGTTTGAGTTGATTTTATATCCAGCCGCTTTGCTGCTGATGTTTATCAGGTTTCGGAGTTTTCTGGTGGAAGTTTTTTTAATTTCCTAAATTTCTGTTGTTATGTCTCCCTTTTCACTTCTGATTTTATTAATTTGGATACCGTCTCTGTGCCCTCTGGTTAGTTAGTCTAGCTAAGGGTTTATCTACTTATTGATTTTCTCAAAGAACTAGCTCCTGGTTTTGTTGATTCTTTGTAAAGTTCTTTTTGTTTCTACTTGGTTGATTTCAGCCCTGAGTTTGATTATGTGCTGCTGTCTACTGTTCTTTGGAATATTTGCTTCTTTTAGTTCTAGAGCTTTCAGGTGTGTTGTCAAGCTGCTAGTGTATGCTGTCTCCAGTTTCTTTTCAGAGGCACTTAGAGCTATGAGTTTCCTGGCTAGCACTGCTTTCATTGTGTCCCATAAATTTTGTGTGTTGTGCCATCATTTTCATTAAATTCTAAAAGGTCTTTAATTTCTTTATTTCTTTCTTGACCAAGTTATCACTGAGTAGAGCATTATTCAGTTTCCACGTGTACGTGGACTTTCCATTGTTTTTGTTGTTATTGAAGACCAGCCTTCATCTGTGGTGATCTGATAGGATGCATGGGATTATTTCAATCTTCTTGTATCTGTCGAGGCCTGTTTTGTGACCAATTGTATGGTCAATTTTGGAGAAGGTTCCATGAGGTGCTGAGAAGAAGGTATATTCTTTTGTTTTAGGATAAAATATTCTTTAAATAGCTGTTAAATCCATTTGGTTCATGACTTCTCTTAGTTTCAGTGTGTCTCTATAGATTCTGTTTCCATGATCTGTCCATTGCTGAGAGTGGGGTGTTGAAGTCTCCAACTATTCTTGGGTGAGGTGCAATGTGTACTTTGAGCTTTAGTAAAGTTTCTTTTATGGATGTTGGTGCCTTTGCATTTGAAGCATAGATATTCAGAATTGAGAGTTCATCTTGGTAGATTTTCCTTTGATGAGTATAAAGTGTCTTTCCTTACCTTTTTGATAACTTGGTTGAAAGTTGATTTTATTCGATATTAGAATGGCTACTCCAGCTTGGAAAATTGTTTTCCAGCCTTTTATTCTGAGGGAGTGTCTGTCTTTGTCACTGAGGTGCATTTCCTGTATGCAGCAAAATGCTGGGTCCTGTTTATGCATCCAGTCCACTAGTCTATGTCTTTTTATTGGGGAATTGAGTCCATTGATGTTAAGAGATATTTTTAAAAAGTGATTGTTTCTTCCTGTTATTTTTGTTATTATAGGTGGAATTATGTTTGTGTGGCTATCTTCTACTGTATTTGTTGGAAGAAGATTACTTTCTTGATTTTTCTAGGTTGTAGTTTCCCTCCTTGTATTGGACTTATCCATGTATTATCCTTTGTAGGGCTGAATTTGTGGGAAGATATTGTGTAAATTTGGTTTTGTCGTGAAATATCTTCGTTTATCCATTTATTGTAATTGAGAGTTTTGCTGGGTATAGTAGTCTGGGCTGGCATTTGTGTTCTCCTAGGGTCTGTATGACATCTGTGTAGGATCTTCTGGCTTTTATGGTTTCTGGTGAGAAGTCTGGTGTAATTCTTATAGGTCTTCCATTATATATTACTTGACCTTTTTCCCTTACTTTTTTCTGCATTTTACTTTTGTTTTGTTTGATGTTTTGATTATTATGTAACAGGAGGAATTTCTTTTATGATCTAGTCTATTTGGAGTTCTGTAGGCTTCTAGTATGTTCATGAGCATCTCTTTCCTTAGGTTAGGGAAGTTTTCTTCTATAATTTTGTTGAAGATATTTAGTGGCCCTTTAAGTTAGGAATTTTCACTGTCTTCTATACCTATTATCCTTAGGTTTGGTCTTCTCATTGTGTCCTGGATTTCCTGGGTGTTTTGGGCTAGGAGCTTTTTGCATTTCGCATTTTCTTTGACAGTTGTGTCAATGTTTTCCATGGTATCTTCTGCACATGAGATTCTCTCTTCTATCGCTTGTATTCTGTTGGTGATGCTTGCATCCATGACTCCTGATCTCTTTCCTATATTTTCTATCTCCAGGGTTGGCTCCCTTTGAGATTTCTTTATTGATTCTACTTCCATTTTTAGATCCTGGGTAGTTTTGTTTAATTCCTTCACCTTTTTAGTTGTGTTTTCCTGTAATTCTTTAAGGGATTTTTGGGTTTTCTCTTTTAGGTCTTCTACCTGTTTACCTGTGTTCTCCTCTATTTCTTTAAGGGAGTTATTTATGTCCTCCTTAAAGCCCTCTATCATCATCATGAGACATGATTTTAAATCTGAATCTTGCTTTTCCAATGTGACGGGGTATCCAGAACTTGCTATGGTTGGAGAACTGGGTTCTGATGATGCCAAATAACCTTGGTTTCTGTTGCCTATGTTCTTGTGCTTGCCTTTTGCCACTGGTTATCTCTAGTGCTACCTGCCCTCGCTGTCTCTGACTGAAGCCTGTCTCTCCTGTTATCTTGGTTGTGTCAGAACTCCTCAGAGTCCAGCTATCTCTGTTATCCTGTGATCCTGAGATCCTGAGTGTAAGAACTCCTGGGAGTCAGGCTGCCTCTGGGATCCTGAAATCCTATGATTCTGTGTCTGTTAGAGCTCCTGGGAGTCCAGCTTCCTTTGTGGGATTAGTTGCAGAGCAACTGCTCTGAGTGCAGTGGATCCTCTAGGATGGGTCAGGATATGGTGTCTTCATGGGAGCAGACCAGCTAGGAGTCTACCCCAGCAAAAAGGACCAGGCAGAGGGGCCAAAAGAGGAGTGGAGTGGTTTTCATGAAGGCGGGGTTTTGGTGGGTAATGGGTCCAGAGTGAGCCAGGCTCTCAGCTGCAGCTCTGGGGCTTTGGATTGTGGAGAAGGTTCTTACCTGCTGCTCTGAGTGCAGTGGATCCTCTAGAATGGGTCAAGATATGGTGTCTTCATGGGAGCAGACCAGCTAGGAGTCTGCCCCAGCAAAAAGGTCACAACAAATCTTTGAATTTATCATTTAACTCCCTTTATCAAACAAGTTTTTGCATCAAAACTTGCGTCAAAAACCAAACCAAAGCATCACTATTAATTAGTAGCTGTCAAGGCTTAGAAAGGAATGGAATGGAATGTGAAACATCGTATTTTAAGCCCTGTGCATTTAGTGCAAATATATGGAATAATCCATGGTTGCTGTGGGCTCAAGGGTGATTCATAAAAAGGTAAGAAAATGAAAAGAAGAAAAAGTGGGAAAAAAGAGAAAAAAGTAGGAAAACTTGGGAATCATTCTTTAAGTTCAAAGAAAAGGAAAACTGCCTAGGGGAAGGGCAAATAGATTTGAAATCTTGGCAGCTACCCACCGAAGGCAAACAGAGGGAGCTAGAAAGTTATGCCTCCTAAGGGGGAAAAACTCATAAATGAATAGTTCAAGCAGGTCTACGAGCACCTACCTTAGTGGGTGAGACTCATGAGAGGAGTAGTCATTCCTTTCCTTTCTTACCATGTCTTCAGGAGTGCCATTTTTCTTCCCACCATTTGACTTACAGTGGTGGTCTAACAGGGGATATAGCAGGACATTTTCATTAGTGGAGGAGGGGTTTCCTATCAAAGGAGGCTCCCTATTTTGTCCAGACATAGGAATTATATATTATCTAAATCAAAGAGGGATAAAAATAGACTAACTTATATCATAAAGAGACATAGGATAGGATCCATAAAGACACATAGTCTATCCTATGTCTCCAGAGAACGCTAGCTACAAAAGGCAGATTACAGTTGATTCATCACTACTGCTATTGACATGTTCTACAAGGTCCCAGAGTAGCAAATAGCTGTTGAACAGAAGCCTTCTCTCTACCTTCCTGGCTATCATTCTGTCTCAGCATCACAACAGATACTGGCTCCTATTTACCTGCTACCTCATTCAAAGGACTTCAAGTGGCTAAGTTCTCAAGCACTAGAATAAATTATCCTAAGACCCACTCATCTCATGGCTGCACTGACACCAGCATGCTACAGAGGAAGAGTCCACACATGGAAAATGTGAGAAGTAAACAGTGGAACTTCAGGCCAGTATCAACAATTTAAGTGAAAAAAAATTGTAGATCCAACATCAAGGTAAAGATGACATCTAGATGTAAGAAGGATGGAATCCCAGGGCAGCTGATGGACAAGAGAATCAGAAGGCTGGAATGAGATAAAGGGAAGAAACTGTGTTGAACCACAGACCCTGACCATGACCTTTACCAAGGCAGGAAAGCAGGTTCCAGAATTGTGGCTGAGAAACCAGTAAGGTATTGCTATACATTGAATGGTTTTGTACCCTCACAATCAAATGTTGAAACTTAATTTCCCAAAGTGATGGTATTTGGTGGTGGGGACTTGTCATATGACTAAGTTATAAAGTTGGGGATCCTATGAGTGGCACGGGGGTCCTCATAAAAGAAGATCCAGAAAGCTGGCTTCTCCGCTCATACCATATGAAGTTACAGCAAGAAAATCTCAAATTTCTAGACAGAAAATACTGTAACAAGCCAGACATCCAAGTTTGAAATTTTTTTATTGACATGACATAGTACCTTTATGAACCTTTAAAATACCTATGATAGAAACCTAGCATAGATCAGGAGCCAGCATTTATAAACTCTTACCAAATAAGAACTTAGGGGAAAAAATTTTACTTGTAAGGCATAGCTGGAGTCCAGTTCATTTATACAAAGCTTGTGACTTAAGTTCACACTATTTTTACTGTGGATCCATACTTCAAACTAGTTTTGATTTACTGTTGGTTTTACTGCCAGATGCAAATTATGTTTAGAGGTAATGCATCCCTTTGGTGCAATGGTAGGATCCCATGGGGGTGTTTTGTACAAAAGCAGACCATTGGAATTGCCCATATGAACAACTTGATCATGGTATATGTTCACCTTTATTCAGTATTGCATTTTCTTCAAAAAAACTTGTATTTTTAATATATTTTATTTACATGGACCTGTAATTTTTTCTCTTATTTTAAAGATTTTATTTTCTTTATATGAGCACACTGTAACTGTTCAGACACACCAGAAAAAGGCATCAGTTCCCATTACAGATGGTTGTGAGCCACAATGTAGTTGCTGGGGACTGAACTCAGGATCTCTGAAAGAGCAGTCATTGCTCTTAACCACTGAGCCATTTCTCCACCTCCAGGCCTGTAAATTGCATCCCTTATTTATTTCTATCTGGTTTGGACACTAAATTTCTATTTTTTAAAATGATGCTAATTTCTACAACAGTCACTGCTGCTTTCTCCACACCTTTATCTGCAACTTTAAATTCTCTCACAACTTCCTTTCCTCACCAAATTGCATGTTTTATTTCCTGCTTCTCTAGCTGCTCTGTCTCATAAGAGCAGCAACAATGTCCATATTCTGAAAGATACCGTGCTTGAACTACTCTCTATCAAACAAATTCCTCTGTCACTCTTACTCAAGTTCTCAGGGCGTGGGCAGAATGGAGTTATACTTACTTTTTTTTTTTTTTTTTTGATAGAATGTAATGAGTATTTGGTTCTATAACTAAAATGTAGTTAATTAAATTTCACAGAAAGAAATGAACTTAGGGTGAAGTATGATAATACCAAACATAATGGATAAAATTCTAAAGTTATTACTCAATTATTTATATTACAACAGATATGAGGCTGCTTTGTGTTTCAGGAAGAATGTAACCCTGACCTCTGTGCTGATTAACCAAGTTAGCAGGTATTGGTCATTATTATCTAGTAGTGAATGTAATCACTAGAAAAACTAAAAAGTATGAAAAATTATTGATTATAGCCAAGAGAGAGGGACTAATGATGGTGAATGCATATTTTTCTATACTGTTTGAGCTATGTTTACTCGTGTTCATATATTATATTCCATCAATTTAAACATTTATTCCAAGTTGGTTCCATGCCAAAGCATAACATATAATTGAAAGGGAGATCACACACACACACACAATCAGCTACAATTTTGAAAATGCAAACTACAAAAGATGTAATTACATAGGATTCAATTCAAGAACAGAAATTTGCCTCCAGATTTGTATTCTTGCTAAAACACAAAGCAGGCTCACACCTGTCACAAATTAAATCATCCACAAGAAGGGTAAGGAAATCAAATCCCAAAAGGTGCATGGGACAGAAAATAATTTTATTGAACTGTAATTGCTAAACTAGAAACTATGTATTTTATTTATGTATACATCATGAAATGACTAGCACAATCAAGTTAATTAACATACCCATTGCTTCATATAACATTATCTTTCTATCCCTCCTCCTCTCTAGTACCCAGAAAAATAAGATCTCCCTCTCCCCTCCACCCATCCACCTCTTCCCCCCTTCTTCTCAAGAGAGGGGAGGTCTCCCATGGCTATCAACCAGCCTTGGCTTATCTAGTTGCAGTAAGACTAGGTGCATTTTCATCGACTAGACAAGGCAGCCTAGTTAGGGAAAAGGAATCCAGAGACAGGCAATGTAGTCAGAGACAGCCCTTGTTCCCAATTTAGGAGTACTACATGAAGACCCAGCTGCACAGCTGTTACATATGTGCAGAAAGCCTACGTCTATCCCATGCATGCTCTCCAGCTGGCAGTTAAGTCTTTGTGAGACCCTATGGGCCCAGGTTAGTCGATTCTGTAAGTTTTCTTCTTGACCCCTTTGGCTTCTTCAATCCACCCTCCCCCTCTTCTACAGGAGTCTCCAAGCTCCACCTAATAATGTTTGGCTGTGGGTCTCTGAGTCAGTTTCCATTAGTTGCTGGGTGAAGCTGCTTTGATGACAGTTAATGCTAGGCTTCTGTCTGCACATATAGTGGAATATCATTTATAGTAACAGGGATGGGCTCCTTCTCATGACATGGGTCTCAAGTTGGGCTAGTCATTGCTTGGCCCGTCCTTCAAATTCTGCTTCATCTTTTACCCCTGTTATTCACAAGAAAATGGAGAAGCTGCAATGGAACTGTAAAGTAAATAAATAACTTAATAAAAACAAACAAAAAACCAGCCACACTCAAGCCCCTCGGTTTTAATGTAGCAGTACCTGGCAATGTGTGTTGAAGACATGGTGAGTAATTGTGGTGGTTTAAGTGTGTGTGTGGGGGGGGGGGTGTTAATATCCCTTTGCAATTTTATGTTCCTCTTTATTTACCTATTTATGTGACAGTGGTCATTAGGTTGGATTCACATCTTGACTATTTTGTTCTTAAAGAAAATCATGAAAATTGTGATCTGTCAGGAAATTTAAACTTAGCTCCAAAGCACAGCACAATTATCAAATTTGAAATATAAATTGTTACTTTATGTGTTTGAAGCTATTAATAAGCTTAATCATTTAATAGAATAATCCTAGTATATTTTGTGTGTATAAAATGACCTACCAAGATGTCAAGAGACTAAAACTAGAGTAAAAAAGAAATTAAGACTACTTCCTCTGTATCATTTACCAGCTGAGGATGTCTTGGGTGAATCATGACACCAGTTTTATCACTTGTAAAGTGAGGATAGAATTAATTGTCAGCATGCAGTTGTTATTAAAATGAAATGAAATAATGAGTCTATGTATAAATAAGAATATAATATTGTCAGATTCTGTTGGCATTATTATAGTCAAAAGGGACATCTATTTTAAAAGGACTAGTATAATAGACACTCATCCTCTAGCAAAAAGTACTCTTTTATTTTAAAAATAATTGATGTTATCATCTCCAGAACACAAAAGATGGTACCTGACCCAATGTAGCTCACAATGATACCATCAAGAGCTAGCCTTCCCTTGAATGGCAACTAGTGCCCACAAGTGAATAGCATGAAACAATTTGCAGCTTTGGGTAAAAGAAAAAGAATGACAGAAAAAGTGAATTATGAAAGTAGACAAACCTGATTAATAAGAACTAGAAAAATGACCATGAAACTTTGATTATTGTCTTGCTTATTCGTTGACTATTTGTGTTTATTGTCTTGCTTGTTCCCTGACTATTTGCATCTATTGTATTGCTAGTTCCTCAACCTAGAACAGACCTTAATACTTGCATGTAATTATAATGGTATAAAAGCAAAAAGGAGGAGGGGGGATGGGATAGGGTTTTTTGGGTGGGAGAAAAATGGAGAAAGGCAATGACTTCTGAAGTGTAAATAAATACAATGTCCAGTAAAAAAAAAAAAGTAAGATGAAAAAACAACCAAAAAAAAAAAAAAAAAAAAGAAGTAGAAAAACATTAAGTGATATTAAGTAGTACTTACTTGGATTCCAGGTCCCCTAGAAATGATCTCAAAAAAAGAAACAAGTCCGGATAAAATAAAAAATAAAGCAGAGGAAGTAAAGTTCATAGAGAAAAGGATGTGATTTACAGACTGAAGAGTGAGGCTGGTACTTCAGGAGGCTGACTTGGTATCATGAAAAGAAAGCTAGTCTAGGAGTCAGGGAGCAGCAATGGCTCCAGCGCTGTAACAAGCTCTCTGTGAACATGTAGGCAAGCCACTGTCTTTGTCTGGACCTCAGTTTCTTGTAATACAAACAGGAGCTTTAAGACTAGTGAGTACAGCTAACCAGTCATACTCATGTTTATTATGGGCTAGTTCCAGTCACTAGCAACATGAAAAAAAAAAAAAAACAAAAAACAAAAACTACTGCTGTGAATTTGGTTACAAATGGTCTCCAACCAACAAACACAAAGACTAAAGCTCCAACTGTTGCCAAGGAGAGGCAAAAGTGAACCAGAAAGGTGAAGCTATGACTTTTCAGGAGCTTTGTTCTTTGAGACCAGAAATAAGTGAATTCAGTGCTCATTTTGCCCCATACAGGTCCTAAGTCTTGCCTATTAACATAGATCACAGGAGTTAACTGACTTTCACCCTAAAAGGTAAGACTGGAGCTCAAAGAATTCTCCAGAATGTAAATGTCTTGTTGTTCAATTAGATTTACTAAAGTGAAAAAGTGGTAAATTGATTTCTCCTTAAATAAAGCTTGTCTATAGTTACTACCATTAATAGATAAGTGAATGTTCACAAAAATTAATGATAATATTGTGATGGTTTGTAAATGCTCAGCCCAGAGAGTGACACTATTAGAAGGTGTGGCCCTGTTGGAGTAGATGTGGCACTTGGGCTGTGGGCTTTAAGACCCTCATCCTAGCTGCCAGGAAACCAGTATTCTGCTAGCAGCCTTCAGATGATGTAGAACACTCAGCTCCTCCTGCAGCATGCCTGCCTGGATGCTGCTGTGCTCCCACCTTGATGATAATGGACTGAACCCCTAAACCTGTAAGCTAGCCCCAATTAAATGCTATCTTTATAAGAGTTGCCTTGGTAGTACTCCATTGTGTAAATGTACCTCATTTTCTGTATCCATTTCTCTGTTGAAGGACATTTGGGTTCTTTCTAGCTTCTGGCTATTATAAACAAGGCTGCTATGAACATAGTGGAGTATGTGTCCTTGTTATATGTTGGAGCATCTTTTGAGTATATGCCCAGGAGTGGTATAGCTGGGTCCTCAGGTAATACTATGTCAAATTTTCTGAGAAACTGCCAGACTGGTTGTACCAGCTTACAATCCCACCAACCATGAAAGAGTGTTCTTCGTTCTCCACATCCTCACCAGCATCTGCTGTTTTTGATCTGAGTTTTTGATCAGCCATTCTGATTGGTGTGAGGTGGAATCTCAAGAATTTCCCTGATGACTAAGGATGTTAGGTGCTTCTTGGCCACTTGATATTCCTCAGTTGAGAATTCTTTGTTTAGCTCTGTACCCCATTTTAATTAGGGTTATTTGGTTCTCTAGAATCTAACTTCTTGAGTTCTTTGTATATATTGAATATTAGCCCTCTATCAGATATAGGATTGGTAAAGATCTTTTCCCAATCCAAACCCAGACACTATTGCAGATGCCAAGAAGTGCTTGCTGACAAGATCCTGATATAGCTGTCTCCTGAGAGGCTCTGCTAGAGCCTGACAAATACAGATGTAGATGCTTGCAGCCAACCATCTGACTGACCACAGGGACCCCAATGAAGGAATTGGAGGAAGGACTGAAGGAACTGAAGGGGTTTGTAACTCTATAGGAAGAACAACAGTATCAACCAACCAGCCCCCTCTCCCCCCCCCCAGAGCTCACACTGACTAAACCACCAACCAAAGAGTGCATATGGAGGGACCCATGGCTCCAGCTGCATATGTAGCAGAGGATAGCCTTATTTGGCATCAATGAGAAGAAAGGGCATTGGTCCTGTGATGCCTTGATGCCCCAGTGTAGGGAAATGCCAGGGCCATGAGGTGGGAGTGGGTAGATGGATAGGGAAGCACTCTCATAGAAGTAGGGGGAGGGGATAGGATAGGGAATTTGCAGAGGAGAAACTTGTAAAAAGGATAACATTTGAAATGTAAATAAATAAAATATCCAATAAAAAAAAAAAGAGTTGCCTTGGTCATGGTATCTGTTCACAGCAATAAAACCCAAATTAAGTCAAACATAATTTCTAACTAACATTTTATTTTCAATATAAGAAAATATAACATGTACATATAATGTAAAAAGTAAATTAATCATTTACCATATAGAGAGGAAATATAATAAAACTTCTATCAAACATAAAGCCCTGTCTTCATTTCTATAATGCAGTAAAATAATTTACATTTTCAGAAGAAAGAAAATGTTAGTTTATACTCTTTAAGTTGGTGTCAAAGTAGAAAAATCTTTAAAGATATAAAACCCAACTCTTTTATAGAAAACTGACAAAAGAAGGTCCCCCCAAAATATCCTTACTTCCCTATTTCCCTTTGATCATGGGCTCCAAGCTCTCTAAACACATACTGTCTTCTACAAAGCTTCTCTGATAAATCTGGTTCACCCTAGGGATGGACATGATCAACATGATAGAATGGAGAGAAGCGCAGGCAGCCATGAGTGTGTCAGAAGCTAAGATCAACAGAACCCTTGGAAGGGACAGAGAAGGGGCTATCTGCCATGTAAAACAGGTGATGGACAAGAAAACAGACCAAGGCAGTGATGTAAGCCTGTTGCCAAAACATCTCTCCTACCAGTAGTTATTCAGTTAGGGAACCTTGGAGGAACATAGCAATATAGATTGTATAAACAAAGCAATTGAAATATGGAGATGCTAGGAGATCTGGTAAAGAAGGGAGAAAAATGCCCTGCAAAAAGTGACCCAGTCTGAAACTGGAAAAGTCCTCTCACTTTAGGAAAAAAATAAACATACTCTCCCAAACATCTACACTGATAACACTGGCCACCTAAAGTTTTGGCTACTCGGAAGCCTTGCCACCTTCCTAGGCTCAAGCCCAACTGTGGAACTGTTTAGGAGTGTGCACAGTTGGAGTACTCAAGAGGTGGGACCCATATAGGTTATTGCTATGTGATATCATTTTGAGATTATATTCAACTAGACGTCTACCCCCAAGAAAGTCTTTTCCTATGAAAGCAATCCAATTGACTCAATGGGAGCAACTGATCAGTCATATTCACAAGTATCAAGGCAAAGAAGGACATGTGATGGTCAATTCTGTCAGCTTGGATTGGATGGAGAAGTATCTAGAAGGACAGTAAAGCAGGTCTTTTTGTGCAATTTTCACAGATAATTAGATCATAAGAGGTCTAACTTCATTGATGGATCTATCCCATAATGTGATTATGTTATTTGAAAGTAGTGAAAGGTAGGAGGGAGGGCCTAATTAGAGGAATCTGGTCACTGGGTAAATATCCTTGGGTGTTACAGCTTGCCCTGGACCTCTCCTGTATTCACTCACTTTGTTCCCACCACAATTTTCCACCAAACTCTCCTATGCTAAACTGTAAACTGAAATCAATCCTCCTGCCTCGTAAGCTGTTTCTGTCAGATATTTTGTCACAGAAATGAAAAAGTAACTAACACAGGACATAGATATATAAAAAGGCAGAGCATGGTAACTCTAGTAGAATATGACTCTAAGAAAGACAAAGAAGTTAATGAAATCCCTGAAAGGGTATTAAAACGAGTGATTCCAAGGAAATACAGTAGTCTGTAAGAAAACCCAGACAGACAATTAAATGGAATTAAAAAATGGTCATGATATTAATATGAAATTCAGCAGAGATATCATATAAAGAGCCAAACTGAAAGTCCTAACAACATACTATATTCAGCAGAAGAAAAATATTTCTGAACCTAAAGAGGTTTATTTTTAATTTCTTGAAATAGAAAAAAATAAAAACAGACTAAAGGGCTGCAAACAAATGCTTGAATCATATGCATTTCATAGGGTAAAAGGAGGGGGCCAAGTTTACATCTCATCCCCAGCCATGGATCTAATAGCAATTGTTAGCCTCTTGGAGAGGCAGAGTCCATTTTTTCTAAGATTATAGACCCTGGTTAGTTGACCATGCTCCAGTAGAAGGCCATATATCCAAGAATATTTGTGCAGTACAAATTGTTCTTGATGGGCAGGAGTGGGGGACACAAAACTAGATGAATGGAGAAAGGGGTGTTATCTTGGAAGAGTTGGGAAAAGGGTAAATTATGATCAAAATATGTTGTGCAAAAATCTCAAATAATCAACAATTTTTGAAATCCTGCAGGAAAACTTTTACTTTCCCAAGATTGTGCCTTTCTTGCCACAAGATCGCATAGAGGCAACTCCACTATGGCAGCTGCTAACCTAAGCACAATTGTTCTCTAAATAAATTGTATTCATCCAGCTATTTTTTTAAATCTCAAGATTATTATTAATAAGCATATGTAATATGGAAAATGCTAAGTGTATTCATATTCAGAGTATTTCCAGTTTCTGTCCCATCCACCTAGAAAGAGAAGTTCTTGCTCTCTGATCAGTATGACTGACACATGAAAATTGGCAATAGGAGGAAGTAGCAAACTCCACATTCTGGCTTCTTGGTACAGCCAAGACTGCACTCTCTGTGGAGAACAAGATAATGAGCATGGGTGACAAGGCTCAGGAGCAGCTAACATGAATAAGCACACTGGCTGCATAGATCTTACAGAGAACAATGGGAGATGTTTTATTAGATCCCATAGTATGAAATTTGAAGAGGAAGATGAGATTAGAGACAAAAATGTTTGGAAGTGTAATTTAACTTCTTTCAGGGTAAGTTTAGTTGGGCATACCGCTGAAAGAATGGAGCATGGGAAACCTGTGACTTAGCAGTGGAGAAACCTGGGAGAGAGCATTTTAGTCAGATGACCAAGGTTAGCATCAGTACTGGACAGGCCATGTCAGTTTTTTGGTACATGTCTCCAAAAGTCCAACCCCTCAACCTGACATGAGAAAAAATTTCATGCACCCAAATGGAAAGATTTTCTATAAAATGCCTTAAAGATCATCTTCAAAATTATAAAGATAATGAAACATAAAGAGGGTCTAAGAAATTGTCACAGATTAGAGGAAACTAAGAAGAAGTGACAATTAAATGAAGTGGTGGTGTTCTTTTAAAAACAACAAAAAATGTATTCTTATCAAAAATTGCTTCAAAGTGGTGCAGTGTACTAAGTAGAAATGTATCAATGTTAATTTCTTAGTTTTAACACTATCTTATTTACATAAAATAATATAATTATTAGAAAGTATGGATCCTTTCTGTGTTTATTTTGGAACATACAACTTATTGCTGTTGACCTTGGTTACCTCCTAGAGGCGGAAGGCAAGTCTTTATTGCTGAAGACACTATGAACTCCAGAAATGGAGCTGAGACCCCTAAGCTAAAAAGCAACACACAGTCCTACCAGGCTATGACATTTTTGATCCACATCAACAACCAGCATGGAATGATAACTCTAAGGGTGCTGTGACGTATACCTTGATATGGTAGCTAACAGTTCTCTAGTTGCACTTAAGATCTGCTAAACAAGGGTAAGACCATGTCTGGAACTGAAACTGAGCACCACTAAGTGCTAGTGAAATCATGGTTATTAGAGGAGAATCTACAACCATGAATGTATTAATTTATGATCCCTAACAACAACATGTAAACATTTTTCTTTACATCCACAGATAACTGTAGTTTTTACCCCCTATCAAGGAAACTTATCTTTGCCACAGATGGAGACCACTACAGCAAACCACAACCAATAAAAATGTGAAGCTGGGGAGCTAGTCCCAGTGAATAGATCTATAAAACACTTTGGCAGCCAAGACTCAGGAAACATTGCAGGAGATGGGGCTGAAAGATTGCATGAGCCAAACAATCTGAGAGTTTGCTGTGAGACTGTGTCTTTTAGAAATATCAGAAGCTATGCTCATAGAGCCTCATCAATATGCCTGTCCAAATGTGAGCTGAACAAGGATGACACAGGGATGAACATGCCAAACTGGATGGAGAAGAGTCTACAAGAACTCAGTCCTACACAAAGACCTCTAAGCAACTGTGGGAAGCTTAGAACAGACATGGTCTTCACCAGAGAAGAGCATGCCAAGTGGTTGTCCAGTGCCAAGCAGTCATCCCTGAAAACATACATATTAGTAACATTATACAGGTGATATTTAAGACTATATATGCATACTATAACAATATACATGCAATGTTTGAGAATATATGTGTATATTCATATATGCATGCAATAGCATTTGAGTAAAAAATGTAAATTTAAAGGAAGGTGGGATAAAAACGTGGGAGGATTTGGAGGGAGGAAATGGAAGTGCTGTAATTATAATCTCAAAAGGAAAAAATGAAAATAAAAACTATTTTATAAATTCAAATAAAACTAAAATATATGTTACCTGTTTGCATGAGAATTACCAGTTTGGGGCATTTATTATTTTTGCTTTTCAGTAAGAGACTTATAAGACTGAGATGTAACCATACTATTATCTCCTATCATAGATTCAGGCTGGCAAAATGGCTCAGTGGGTGGAGGTGCTTGCTACCAAGCCTGATGGATCCACATGGCGGGAAGGGGAAATCAGCTCCCACAAACTGCCCTGACCTCTGACCTCCACAGGCACACAAAGGAATCTTGCACATGAGTGCATATGCACATAAACACACAGGCACAGGCACATGCATTAAATGCAAAAAGTAAAATATGCTTAGGAAAGAGTCAAACAACACAGAAGAAAGCCCAGGCTTTCTGGATGTTAGCCCATCAAGGCAAGTTTGCCATAGCCAGAGAAGCCCTCACAAGGGCGCACAACTCAACTGCAGCTTTCAGTTAGACCCTGCTACCTATTAGTTCCTCTAGCAGTGGGATGAAGTTAGGAATAGTGTTTGCCAGGCATAGGAAGGTAGTAAGTTTAAAATCAGATCTGCCACTGCCTCCAATTGAACCAATCAATGGCTATCTGATTAGACAAGCCTCTCTATGCTTCAGATTCCTCTCTGTGATGGATGTTTACCTCATAGGACTATAGACTGCTATAAGAGGGCATTAACATTCCCAGGAAAGAAAGCTATTCTTATCATTTACTTTTCTGCCCTTTGTGATTTTCTTACTATACTGCTGCTCTCAACAAAGCCAGAGGACAACTGACATGTTATTCGATGTCTGTAAACCCAAAACAACTCCAGAGCCCCCGTAAAGGACAAATATAAGACGAGGCTGTCAATTTGGTCCTTTAAAGACACAGAGGTTCAGGATGGTTTCCACGGAAAGATGGTGAATTCAAGCTTTCCTCTGTGTGTGTATGACTTTACAAATGAAGAGTTGAAGTATCGGAGGAGAGATGGTGATCCAAGGATAAAGAAAGGAAGAATATTGGAAAAAGCAGTGACCAAGCAATGAAGACCAAAGCAGAACGGCAACACAGAAAACAGGAAACACCCAACTTCTACCCAGCTCTTCCAGGGAAGACAATGGGCCAGCAGTCTCAGTTCCATTGCCTATAGAATACTGTAGACATGAGAGCTCTGAGTCCATGGGCTTACTTGGTCTCTGGAGTTGCCTTCTTCCCATGTGGCTGTTTACTGCTGGGTGGCGTGTGAGAACACTGAGACCAGTAGGCAGACTTCCTGCCATGCTCCTCCTCTAAAGCAGAACTCAGTATTTTATTTGCCTCCTCCTGCCTCCAAAACAAATAGCCCTCTGCGCCTACTTGGGTACACCAACTGGGGAGTTGGGAGGATCTTCTGGAGCAAAACCTACACACTGCAAAAATCTTTGGGTCCTCCAGCAAATAGCAGGAGACAATAAATGGAGTCTCCTAAATTAAACGCAGGTCTATCACATGTATCCTACAATAGGCTTCCCCAAGAGCTGCTGTGTTTCGACATGTTTCTCTGAGGAGTTTTGTTTATTTTGTCTTTTTTTTTTTTCTGACTATTTTACATTTCACAATTTTTAAGGTTTTTAGCATATGGTAATTATACATAAAATGGATTTCATTTTGACATTTTCATAGATGTATTATATAATGTGTTTGAACACAGTCATCTCACATGACCTTCTCCTGTTCCCCTCCTACCGCCATTGATCTCCTTCCTCTTCCCATCCAGTCCTCATTATACTTTCATGGTTTGGGGTTGGCTTGTGTTTTCTTACAGTGTACATTTCATTAGGGTTTCTTAAAGAAACAAGGGCATTTTAGCAGGGATACACTACATGAAAACACTCTCCTTCCTCCAGCAATTACTAACACTGTATAGATCCCCAGGGAGGGGTAACATTTTGTGAGCCCACTCCATTACAGGATATGGAGTAGCCCAATCTTCCTCACGTCTTGTGTAGTAAGTCATAGCTACTATGAGTTCTAGAGTGCCGAGGCCAGATTATACCTAGAAGAGTGTTCCACAGTATTCCACCCCTTCCTTTGGCTCTTAGCTTTTCTTCACTCCCTCTTCCATGATGCATCCTGAGCTTTAAGATGGGGTTCATATAGATGTCCCTTAAGGTAGAGCACATAAAAGCCACTTGTTCTCAGCACTTTGATCAATACAAGTCTCCGAATTTACCATTGCTCGCTGAAAAAAGGAGCTTCTCCAGCCAATGTAAACAGTAGTACTAATCCATGGGTATAAATATAATTAGTAATAAGAAAATCTCATAGACACACCACATCCATTTAGAAAAACAACAGAAGTTGCCTCCCCTCTATTATGATCTCCACAATCACAGGCATCTGAACAGGTTTAAAGAATGAGGTGTTATCGAGCCTCCACAGGACCAAGCACATCCCCTTCCACTGAGGCTGAACAAGGCCATGGACCAGCCTATGTATGCTCTTTGGTTGGTGGCTTAGTCTCTGGGAGCTCTAAGGGATCCAGTTAGTTGATACTGTTGTTGTTCTTCCTATGGGGTTGCAATCCCCTTCTACTCTTTCAATCCTTCCCCTAACTCTTCCATAGGGGCCCCTGACATCACTCCAATGGTTGGCTGTAAGTATCTGCATCCTAGCACAGGTTGCCAGTGAATGAACTGTGAGTCTAGTCTTTCAGGTGAGTGGTTTGACGTATCAGGATGAAAGTAGGCATATGAAGTCAGACACAACCAGGCTTGATTGCCTGTCTAAATGAGTGACCCTGAACATATTACTGAATTTCTCTGCACCTGTCTTACTTTCACATAAAGATAGAGATGGTGTCACTGTGTACACAGGGTTGCTGTGAGAAACCAATTGAGAAGAGGAAGAGAACAAACACACCAATAAGTACAAGCTGAATGTTTTCCATTCTTTCTGACTAAGAAAGACGTGTAAAGATCAGCTGCCTCAAAAACCCAAGAGATGTAATCTTTGATGGTGGGATTTGAGTTACAAGGACAGTTAATCTTGTCAGCCTCATAGGATTTAGAATCATCATGGAAATATATGTCTGGATGAATCTGTGAGAGTGTTTTCAGAAAGGTTGGACAGAGCAGGAAGACAGGCCCTGAATGTGGGCTGCACTGTCTGATGGGATCAGGTCTCAGACTGTGCAAAGGAGAGTGAGACTGAACACCAGCACTCAGCTCCCCCTGAAGCCTGGGTTTGGTTATAACCAAGCAGAGCTGCCCCATAGCCTTGTACCTTGCCTTCTGGGCCTTGGTTGACTGATCCCTTAAGCTGTGAGCCAGAATTCAACCCTTCCTTTCTGTAAGTTGCTTTGTCTGAGCCCATCAGAGCAGAGAGGAAGTGCTACTTTCCATATTTATCAGAGAAGCTTCATCTCACAGTGGGCCACAGTTAAGGCAAAACTGTTAAACGTGCTGACAAAATAATTGTGAGGACTCGGCCCTAAGTGAGACACTCGTATCAATGCCCCACCAAGGCCCAGGAACAGTGAAGAGGGAGCAGAGCGACTATAAGAAGGATGGAGAGGAGTGCTGTGGAATGCTGCCTTCTGGACATGGCAGGACCTGCACGGACCTGTGGCTGCCTGTTAGAGACCAAGCCAGTCAGCATTCCAACATAGATGAGGAGAGCTCCTGAAGCTCACCCCTGGCTGACGAGCCATTGACACTTGCTGGCTGCTACAGGGTGGAGAGACATTTTCCTTTGAGAGTATGGCCATTGGTAGGTTGCCCATCCTCCCAGTGGATGGCCCCACATGCATGCCCATATGGGTAGCACCAACTGGGTTTAGTGGGTGATATTTTTTAAAAAGAAGAAGAGGAGGAGGAAGAAGAAATATAGTTGGAAAGAGGAGTGTGTTGGAAAGAAGGTAGAAGAGGGGTGTGGGGATGGATATAACAAAAAATACACTGTGACCTTAATGTGAAACCTTCAAAAAATAAATAAAAATATTATTTAAAAAAAAGACACAGCTGGGGGCTGGAGAGATGACTCAGTGGTTAAGAGCACTGACTGCTCTTCCAGAGCTCCCAACCATCTGTGATAGGTTCTGATGTCCTCTTCTAGTGTGTCTGAAGACAGTTACATAGTACCAGATTCACTGTGAACTTCGGTTTTATGCAGTGATAAATATGGATCTATTTGCACTCTTCTACGTGCAGACATCCAGTTAAAACAGAATTTGTTGAAGATATTTTTTCTTTTTTCCATCGTGTATTTCTGGCTTCTTTAACAAAAATCAAGTTTCCATAGGTGTGTGGATTTATGTTTGGGTCTTTGATTCAATTGACTTAATCAACACGTCTGTTTTTATACCAATCCCATGCAGTTTTTATTATTACAGCTCTGTTATTACAGCTTGAAATCAAGGATGATGATACATCCAGAAATACTTTTATTGTTCAGGATGATTTTAGCTATCCTGGGGGGGGGGGGTATTTTGTTTTGTTTTGTTATCTGTAAGAAACTGTTTGTAAAGAATTGTATTGGAATTTTGATGGAGATTGCATTGAATCTTTAGGTTGCTTTTGGTAGGATGGCTTTTTATTAAACTATTTAATCCTAATGATGTATGTGCATAGGAGATCTTCCCATCTTCTGATATCTTCTTCAATTTCTTTCTTCAAAAATGAAGTTTTCATCATTCAAGTGTTTCACTTGCTTGCTTAGGGTTATCCCAAGATATATTTCTTGAGGCTATTGTGAAGGGAGTTGTTTCTCTGATTTCTTTCTCAGACCATTTGTCATTTGTTTATAGGAGAGCTACTGACCTACCCTTCTTTCTTTCTTCTTTCCTTCCTTCCTTTCTTTCTTTCTCTCTCTCTCTTTCTTTCTTTCTTTCTTTCTTTCTTTCCTTCCTTCCTTTCTTCTTTCTTTTTAGTTAATTATCTATCTAGCTACATCTCTGAAGGTATTTATCAGCTATAGAAGTTCCCTGGTAGAATTTTAGGGTTGCTTATATATATTATTATATCATCTGAAAAAAACCAATGCTTTGACTTCTTCCTTTCCAACTTGTATTCCCCTGATATCCTCCAGTCATCTTATTGCCCTATGTAAAGCTTTAAGTATTCTACTAAATTGATATGGAGAGAGTAGACAGCCAGCACTTGTTCCTGATTTTATTGGAAATGCTTTGAGTTTATCTCCATTTGATTTGACGCTAGCTGTAGGCTTGCTGAAAATTGTCTTTATTATGTTTAGGTATGTGACTTGTATCCCTAATCACTCCAAGACTTTTATCATGGATTTTGTCAAAGGCCTTTTCAGCATCTACTAAGATAATCGTGGTTTTTTTTTTTTCCTTTCATTTTGTTTATATGGGAGTTACATTGACTGGTGTTTCTATAGTGAACCTTCACCCTGAAGAAACTTTAGTTTCATGAGGTCCATTCATTAATTTTTGATCTTAGGCTGTGTTAACAGTGTTCTCTTCAGGAAACCTTTTCCTGTGTCAACGAGTTTTCCTACTTTCTTTTCTATCAGGTTCAGTATATCTGGTTTTATGTTGAGGTCTTTGATCCATTTGAAGTTGAATATAAAAGTAATCATAGTCATTGTATCGACAACAAAAGCAGAAAAAAAATAACACAATTTTTCTGTAGAAGTTGGAAATGTCAAAAAATTCAGAATATACAATAAATATTTTATTTGTAAAGGTCTGTACATACAGTCATCTGTCCAGTGCTTCTCAATCTTTCCTATTGACTCATGGAAGACTGACAGCCATTTCTCCATCCAAGATCTCATGCATTCACACAGCCAGACGTCAGAGAACACTCAAGCTATTCTGAGGTAATGCTGACCTTTGGTGCCATGCATTTGAGGAACGGGTACAGACTGTGCCCCTCTTTTCCCTCAATCAGCTCTGCTTCTTCTCTTTTCTTGCACTCATTAACACAGATCACACCGCTGCTGATGATAGGTATGCCAGGCAAATTCCTATGCAAATTACCCTTCTTATGGACTAAAACTGTATATAGGATTCTCTCTTGGAAGAAAAATTATGTAAGTGCCAGAAGATAGGGTAAAAGGCTAAGAAAGGTCATCTCTAGATTCAATATAACTATTGTATTAATTAACTCACAACTTTTATACTTACTTGCACTTGGTACCACAGAAGATGGGCCTTGTGACTCAGACATGGAAGGGGAAAGGACTGATGAGGTACTTCCCTTTATAGCTGAACTATTTGCTACTCATAGATCCTGGGAGAGGGTAATCGTGATGTTGTATAATATAAATGTTGTAATCATGTTGTACATCCATTGCTGATCTCACCAAGGCTCCAACACATAGCTCCAAAGCTATGGATTGCCCTGGGTATAGTCACTGAGTAACAAAACAAAATGAATAAACATGAAAATGAGAGAGAAGCTGTGGGAAAGAGTGTGACTGACAGGAGTGGTAGGGAGATGGGAGAGGGTTAGAGGTGAAAGTGATAGATATGCTTTGTGTACATATAGTAATTAAGATTGTCTAAACAATTTTAATTAACAAACATTTAAAAGTTGCTTTTAGTTCATGATTTAAAATACTGCTTCTTCCTATGGGGTTGCAAACCCCTTCAGCTCCTTCAGTCCTTCCCATAACTCTGCCATTGAGGTCCCCACACTCAGTCCAATGTTTGGCTGTGCACATCCACATCTGTATTGGTCAGCCTCTGAAGAGCCTCTCAGAAGACATCAGGCTCCTGTCAGCAAGCACTTCTTGGCATCAGCAATAGTGTCTGAGTTCCCCTCATAGAAGCAGGGGGCAGTGGGGTTGGGATAGGGGATTTGTGGAGGAGAAACTGGGAAGGGGGAATAACATTTGAAATGTAAATAAATAAAGTAACCAATAACAATAAAATATTGCTTCTTCCCAAACAGTACTTTCTATTAGAGAAAAATGAAAACAAAACAAACAAACAAACAAACAAACAAAAACAAAACAACTCTGCCTGCATTTCTGCAGGCCTGCTAGCACCAGGACAACTAGATGAGAACCGCCCCACCCCCACCCCCACCAATCCTCTGCCTGCTGGATCCCCTTGGGGCACACTGAGCAGTGATAAGCTGCACCTTCTTCCTTGTGTGTTCTGTTTTCTAGTTTTCTGGCCCACAACTCTGCTTGCATTCCCACAGGTCTGTCAACACCAGGGATAACCAAATAGGAAAGAACCCCAAACCCCTTGTCTTCCAGAGCCCCTTATGGCATACCCAGTAGCAGTAAACAACTACACCCTGTCCCCTGCCCTATATTTTTGGACCACAACTGTGCCTGCATTCCTGGAGGCCATTCTAGCACCAGGGACCCTAACCATAAAGATACTAGGGACCCCGAAATACCAAAGGCCACACAAGACACAAAACCCCAGGAGAGACATGCTACTGGATCTGAAGATTCACTAGTCAGTAGAACCCCAGGCCACTCAGGCCAGAAGACAGAAAACAGAAACCAGGGATGGGGGAGGGGGTGCTAAAACACCCATTCAATAAAGATAAACTCAGAAATTAGGATCTGAACCTATAATAACTGTAAAACCCAGGTGACTAAAGGCCAGCATAAGAACATAGTCTACAAGAGCCCAGGGCAATATGGCACCACCAGAGCCCAACTATCCTACTACAAGTAAGCCCTGGATATCCTACCACAGCTGAAACACAAGAAAATGGCCTTAAACCCAATCTTGTGAAGATGATAGAGTCCTTTTTTAAGAGTAAATGAACAAATCCCTTAAAGAAATACAGGAAAATACAATCAAACAGGTGAAGGAAATGAATAAAACTGTCTAAGAACTCGAAATGGAAATAGAAGCAATAAAGAAAACACAGTCTGAGAGAATCCTGAAGATGGAAAACCTAGGGAAGAGAACAGAAAATACAGACTCAATCATCACCAACAGAATACAAGGGATGAAAGAAAGAATCCTAGGCATAGATGATACAATAGAAGAAAATAATACATCAGTCAAAGAAAATGTTAAATATAAAAAGCTCTTGACATAAAACATCAGGATTCTATGAGTGTGATGCTAGCTAAGACTCCTAGCAATGAGGGATATGGAACCTGTAATCAGGAAAGACTTCCAATGAAGGGATTAGGACACCAACCCAACCAAAAAATCTTAGACTCAAAGTTACCCCTGCATACAAAATATACAGGGGTAAATGATGGAGCAGAATTTGAGGGAAGAGCCAATCAGTGACTGGCCCAGCTTTGAGACTCATGTCATGAGAGGAAGCCCACCCCTGACACTATTAATGACATTCTAATATACTTGCAGACAGGAACCTAGCATAACTGACATCAGAGGGCCTTCACCCTGCATCTGATGAAAACTGATGCAGAGACCCACAGCCAAACATTAGGTGGAGGTTGGGGAATCCTGTGGAAGAGGAGGAGAAAGGTTTGAAGAGGCCAGAGGGGTCAAAGACACAACAAGAAAACCTACAGAATCAACTAAAATGGGCCCACAGGGTCTCAGACTGAACTGCCAACCAGAGAGCATGCTTGGAACAGAGCAAGGCCCTCTGCACATATGTAACAGTTGTGCAGCTGGGTCTTCATGTGGGACTCCTAAAGTGGGAACAAGGGATGTCTCTGACTACATTGCCTGTCTTTGGATCCCTTTTCCCTAAGTAAGATGTTTTATCTAGCCTCAACAGATGGAAGATGCACCTAGCCTTATTGCAACCAAGGCTGGTTGGTATCCGTGGGAGACCTTTCTTTTTCTGAGAAGGAGGGGGGCACAGTGGGGTAGATGGGGAGAAGAGATAAGGTTAGAGGTAGGGACTGGGAGGAGAGAAGAAGGGTGCGATTAGGATGAAAAGTAAATTAACAATTCAATCAACTAAAAAGGAAAGAGAGAAAAAAAACTTCAAAATGATTCATTAATAAGGAAACCCAAAATTAAGTGACATAAAGAAACTTGCTTTCCTATAGGTGGATGATACAGGATATTAAATATTTATAGAATGCTATGAGAGTGTGAATTTCAATTTGACATAATGTAGACTCTCATGGGAGCTTAAACTGTGAGTCTTCCTTGGGGCAGTTACCTTGATTGCACTAATTAAGGTGTGAAGATCTGCCCACCGTGGGACTGTCCAGGGATCCTGGACTATGATCTATGATTCTACTTAGTGAAATGGGTTAGATGAAGAACAATAAGCATGTCTTCATTGTTCTGTTTTGTTTGCTTGCTTGCTTGTTTTGATTTGGGTTTTACTGTGGAGTGATGTGCCCCAGTTGCTTCAAGCTCTCCCTTCCTTGACTTCCTCACCATGATGGGTTGTACCTTTAACTTTAGGCTAAAATGAATGCCTTTTCTTTAACGTGCCTTTGTCAGATTACTTTATCACAGCAACATGAAAAAAAAAAAAACTTAAGACAATGGTCTACATATCATGCCTTTTAGAAGACAAACCAAAACATTTTTTTAAACTTCTCGTTAATAGTTTCTTTTTTAAAAAAAAAAAAAAAAAAAAAAAACAGATATGTGTATATGTAGGTGTTTGAGTGTGGGTTTGAGTGTAGTACCTGTGGAAGTCAAAAACAATAGTTGGGTCTCATGGACCTGGAGTTATAGGTGGTTATGAGCCATGTGACATGTGTGCTGGAAACCAAACTTGGATCATATGCAAAAGTAGAAAGTGCTCTTAGCCACTAAGACATCTCTCCAAATCCAACTGATAATTCCTTAATGGCAGATATTAAGCAGAATATGTTGAAATCAGAAAAACTCCAAGCCTGTAACAATGAAAAAAAAAAAAAAACTCCAGTGAAGATTTGGGGCAAATGCTTAAACAAATTCTTGTAATTTTTCCAAGCAGCAAAAAATTCAGTAAAGAAAACAGCACATCTGATGCAGGTGGGGAGAAAAAAAAAAAAAAAGAAAGGATGGGCTACCTAAGAAACAAATCATCAGAAATTTATAAAATCAACTTAATATGTGGGGATTATGCTCAGTCCAGAAACCATAGGTTGGCAAATAAAAGACCCAGTGCCAGGCGTGTGATACCTCTCTTTGTTGGGCAGAGGTATTATTCCCGGCACCCCACCCAAACAGTACATATGAACCACTGCCATTGCACTCAACTGCCCATCAGAACTTGATGGCAAGACTCTAATGCTTAAGACACTACACATAGTAGTCACGGGACATGGAGAAATCAACTTGATATTGACTAGGAATCTTCCTCCCTGATGGATAGCTCTCATAATACTGGAAGTCTGCTAGAAGTATGGGGTATCTTGAACAGTCTTATCCAGGAAACCCTGGGTAATTTAATAATGGCCAATGAGGCAAAATGTGCCCATAAATGCAATAATGGTATGAATTATTGGGGTAATCAACCACTTTATGATAGGATTCAAGGCCCAGTCCTCTGTGAGAAACATGTCTAATACTGCAAACCTGGCCAAGAACTCATAGTTGAAGTGGAGGCCTCAGTAATGAACCTACAGCTATTATTTTGCTAAGCAGACATTGTCTCAAATTGCCTTCTAAATCTCTATCTTTCTATCTTCACATGCAGAACAGAGCAGCTTTTGGACCACATCAGAAAAGTTTCTTTGTGAAATAGATAGTAGTTAACATGGGCACTCATAACACGCCAAAGTTCAGAGAGTACCCAGCCAAATAGGACATCTATTTCACAACACAACAAAGTGGGTAGAAAGATTATATGAGTCACATAAGATAGATATCAAAGCAAAACAGTGTCTTCAGGATATGACAGGACCACTGCACTCATGAATTCTTAACAACTGTTGTCATCTGCACAAGACCTACAAAAGATCAAGCCAATCAACTTTCTAGCACAGAGTTGCAAGGGAACTAGGATCCTGCTCCTAAGGAGATGTGGACAGTTTAAGACTTCTGGAGAAGAGGAATTCAGCTTTCTTTGATGGTGTGGCACCTGGTAGTTCTACTACATTCCAACAAATGGTCCACACCAGAAGTATATGGACATCACAAACTGATTATAATGGGTTATTAATCTCTCTCTCTCTCTCTCTCTCTCTCTCTCTCTCTCTCTCTCTCTCTCTCTCTCTCTCTCTCTCTTCTCTGTCTCTCTTTCTTTCTTCTTTTAAACTCCAGATTTTATTCACCTCCCACCTCCCAGTCCACCCTCTGACTGTTTCACATCCCATACTCCTTCCCTGCCCCCTCTGTCTCCACGAGGTTGTCGCCACCCCCAACCCCCACCCTACCAGACCTCTAAACTCCCTGGGGCCTCCAGTCTCCTAAGGGTTAGGTGCATCCTCTCTGACTAAACCCAGACCCGGCAGTCCCCTGCTGTGTATGAGTTGGGGGCCTCATATCAGCTGCTGTATGCTGCCTGATTGGTGTTCCAGAAATCTTGGGAGTCCAGGTTAATTGATATTGCTAGTCCTCCTACAGGGTCACCCTCCTCAGCCTCTTCCAGCTTTCACCTAATTCAACCACAGGGGTCAGCAGCCTCTGTCCATTAATTGAGTACAAATATCTGCATCTGACTATTTCAGCTGCTTGCTGGGTCTTTCGGAGGGCAGTCATGATAGGGGTTATTAAATTTTTTAAAGGAAGTTTTGGGTGAGGAAGATGAGGGAGAATCTAGGAAGATTTAAGAGAATTGAAAGTGAGCATGATAAAATATATTTTATAAAATTCTCAATTAACTAATAAGATACTTATTAAAAATAAAACCAGTGCTTTCTGGAGCTCCCTATGTTTTCTGGAAGCCATTTCTATAGTAACCTCAGTCAAACCTACTTAGTCTAGAAGTGTTTTTGCATTATAAATTGTATGAAATTAAACACTTAAGGGTTTGTCTTTAAATTTTAATTGTCATTAATAATCATAATCAGACAAAACAAGAGAAATACTAGTAACTTTTCTTCCTGAGTGAGGAGAAACTAGATTCACAAAAGAATCCCCTATCTGTCCATTGAAAAGATGAATCATTGGTTGGATAAGATATATACTGTATGTATTGCATATATTTGAAAGTATATGTTCATTATAGGAAGTTGGTAAAATACAAAAATATTACTCAAAACTTCCAACATGAGCTGGGGACGTAGTTCAGTGATTTAGAACTTAGCCGGTATAACCAAGGTTTTGGGTTCAATGCCTAGCATTTTTTTAAAAAAGTCAACCTCCAACATAAAAATAATTGCTGTATGTATGTTTATATCTGTTTATATATTTCCTTTTAGGCTTTTCTTCAGATGTACATATTTTTATGAAAATTAGTATAAAGCATATATGTGGTTTTGGGTTTATTTTACTTAAGTATCATGTGTTTTGATTATAATGTTATAAGTAATTATATACTATTTTATCATAAATGCATGAAGACATGTTATTGCTAAAGCATAAGTTACTTCATCCAAGTAACATAATAGAATGGCTCCTGTTTTGATAAAACAAACTATTGAGCTGTTTGTTTCTTATGACACATCTTGGAATTTAGGCACCAACTTAGCTCAGAGGTAGTGTGGCAACTCTCCCGTGTCAAGAACCATGCCACCAATTCAAGGATAGACAGTAACTCTGCCACGCCCAAGTGTTCTCCTCAAATGCATGGTTCAGAATAGCTACATATTCTAGCCCGTGGGACAAAGGGAAAGAGAAAAAGAAAAGGAAAATGGAAAGGAAGGGAATGACTAATTCAGAGACATACCTAGAAATTGCATACATTACCTCTAATCATACTCTATTGGCCTTATAGCCCCAACATAAAAATTCTTGACAGCTAACAATTTCATTACCGTGAAAAAAGAGAGAGAGAGAAATGATACTGAGAGACTGATGAAGGGCTCTGCCCCTCATTTTACAGTTCTTACGGCACAGATTTCACTTTCAGCATTCCCTTCATCTATTAATATTAAGATTATAACATGAGGAATACCTTTAGGTTTTATACCATTAATACCTGTTGGGTAATATTTACTAAATATCACAGAGAAGACTGTGGTGAGTAGAACAGGAAACATCAGGTTGTCTGGACATTGTGAATGTTTATTTATTTTTGAAATGCATAAATATTACATAAGCAATTTGTTTTAACTATATAATTGTAAATAATGAATGCTCAATCCCCACTTCATAACTTTTCAACACCCATCATTAGATTGTCCAAAGTGGCATTCTTCTGGACAGCTGTGTAATGTAGAAACCAGTGAAAGGCCTTCCCCTGAACTCTGTATCACAGGATGTGGGTGGCATGCTCTGTAAATCTTCACTCACACAGTGTTACTCTCTTTGAATAGAACTTGCTTTTGTTCTAGGGCTACCTCTCCAGATATTAAGATAGATTCTTTGAGTTTAAACCATTTTACTTGGATTGTTTATTATCAGTCCCTACCCTTAACCTATATCAACTCTGACCCTTTCTAGATCAAGCCAAAAATTCAGTGCTAGGGTTGCTTGATGGTAGTAGGCCAGCAAACATCAGAATCCTTTACCTGGCATGCTATGATACACACTTTGCTCTTTATCTTTCTCTGAAGCCCCCTCCCTCTTTTCTTTTTGTGATATCTTGTTACATTTTAAGCCAATCTACTCTCAGTGTCAGCTTAGCTATTGGTGGTATCTTGTTCAGTTTAGAGCAAATTCTCTAATCTGTCCTAACCAAGTACATCACAATGTGGCCTTCATTCATGGCCATCCCCTTATATTTCAACAGCTAGTAAAACACTACGGTGATTTTCATTGCCTAGGAATGTGATAACCATGAAAAATACATAAATACCTCAAACAATTTCTTATGGAATATGCTCTACTTTAAAATACTAGCCAAAAAAATGAAGTACTGACCAAAACATAAGCACTCAGCCTCAGGGTTAGGATGCCAAATACAGGATCACAAAATTAAGTCCTTAGATCTCAGAGAAGTTTCTAATGCAACCAAACCATGAATTGATGCTATCAATTACTAATGAAATTCTGCTGTTTGTAGAAACAGAAAATCTTCTTTGCTTTAGCTTTCAGTTTATGATGTGTGATAATGATGAGGACAGAATGTCCTGGTGGGTAAGCAGCAGTAATAATCATGCAAACAGCCTGGGCTCTCAGATTCTTCCTCATATAAGAAGGAATATAAAGCAGGGCAGCAATCGAATATGGAATGTAGAGCGCGAGGAAACAGATCATCAGCCTCATAGCACCCACATGAGCCTCCGTCTGGGGATTCCAAAAGCTGGTCGTATTTCTCTGCATCTTCTGTATATGTCTTCTCAAGGAATGTATTAACAAAGAAGCAAAAGTCACATTGAGCATAAACTGTGAAAGTGAGCTCAGGATCAAAGAGGCTACTAATGTCAAGATGCCTTCATTGAGGTCAAATGATGTGTCATTTCTCCCAGTTATGTGTTCAGGAAAACGTGATATCTGTGAGAGCACAAAATATAGGAGAGTGGTGAAGGCTGAGATCAGAAGACAGGCCAGCAGCAGGCTGGTGGTCTTCATAGAGATAGTCCGTTTCAACAGAAGAAACACTGGATGCTGGAAATTAGTAATCTTCACACAATACAAGCTGTTCAGAAAGGTCACTAACCAGAGACTGTTGGTGTCCAGAAACTTCCAACACAATAGAAAAAATGTGGAAAGGTAGACTGACCTTCCAGTATTTGTGGCAATGTAGACAGTGTTCAGTAGAAACAACCCCAGAGTCAGGAATCTAGTGATGGCCAAGCTGAAAAGGATCCTATCCGAAGAGGAGATTCGGTGACTTTTGACCCAAGTCTTATAAATTATCACTATAATAGATAGATTTGCAATGATTCCTACAAAGTTGAAAATAACTGAGACAGCAAACACAAATACATACAGTTCCCAGAGCATCTTTCTTCATTTGGTGCTGATGAAAACAAAGTGAAATAAGTAAGCAGGCGCAGGATGCAGCCTGGAAAGAGGTCTCCTTTTTATTTTCCAGCGTGGCAAACAACATGGTTTCTGGTCTAAGAGGCAGCTGCTTTTACTGAGATGCAAATCTTTCAAGGATTACATTACTATTTCTTCACTCCTATTCTTATTTTCTTAGAAATGCCTAATTACAAACAAGCTTAATTGAATCTGGAATCCTGTTTCTCCAAGAGTAGAAAGACTAGTGGATGTCGTGGCAGGCTCCAAGAACTTCAACCCCAAACCAGAGTGTTCTAGCCTGAGAATATTTCAGTTTCTCAGCAGCTTTCCTTTATAGAAATCACCGAATATTGTGGGGCCCCTCAAGCCTTGTTTTTCCCCCTCCCTTCCCTCCACGGCCCATCCGAACCAATATCGTGTCCCCCATTTTCTCCAACTGCACTCTGACTATGTCAGTGCCACTCCTTCATCCCTTCACACATGAAATGGCTTATCCAATCTAATACAGTAATTTAGAGGAACGATCCCCTCCTTGAGACATACTTTTTGTGAGACATGGTGGAGGGGGCACAGCAGAGAAAGAGATGTGTGCCATAATCCGTTTGGGGTTCACCTAAGAAAAACGCCCACTCTTGCATGTTTCCTTTATAAATCTGGATCTATGCTTAGATCAATTGTGGTTATGTTTTCCCTTAGGCATCAAAGTACTCAGATGTAAAATCCAGAGTAATTATTTAGACACATTAAAAATTCACATTCAGGAATGCTATGTGTCCTAGCTGACTGTAGTCACAAACTTAAAAGAATTTTTCATGATATTGAATATTCTCACTGATTTGACAAAGGTATTTGAGGACAGTAAGTAAAGCAATTTCTATTCTTCTCTTTACATAATATTAATTAAACATCAAAGTGTATCTTGATGAGGGAAAAGCACAAAAAAAAAAAATCATCCAAGGACAAAAATGGAAAGTTACCAGAACTAAAATTCAAATTCACATCTATAGAAAAAAAATGATTTTGCCGTCATAAAATGTCAGGTGAAACTAACACAGAGACTGGTTCTGTTTAAGCTAATGGTTATTAAAATACAGTTCTGTTTCTATATAATGAGTGTTCTTCAACTAGCATTTCCCAAAAACTGTTGTACCTGTCCAAATGATCCAATAGAGAGAGGTCCTAAGAAGCATGATTTTCACCTCTAAGCCAGGTAGGATCAGGGGCAAAGCAGGCAGCATCTCTCCAATTGATGGTATAGAATAGATATACTGAAAGTCAGAAAGGCTCCATATCTAAACCAGGCTGAAGAATTCCTCATCCTACAACATCTTCTGTTTTATGAAGCAAAGGGCCCCTTAGATGCAGGCTTTGGATAACCACACTCACATGGGAGCATGGCCACAAAAGTCTGCTTCAGTTTGTTGTTACATAAAATGAGAATAAATGAATCGCCAACAAGGTATGACATTGTAATTACTACTCCGATTATCCTGGCAATCTTGGTTTCTGGTAGGAAACGACTGGATGACAAAATTAAGAAGGAAAGGAAGTATAACAGAAAGAATAAGAGAAAGGAAAAGATGATTCTCATGGCTCTTCTGTGGGCCTCAGTACTCTGATCTCTGGGCCCAATACTGTATTGCTGCATCTGCTGTGTGTGCTTCCCCAGAGAGAGAAGGAGCAGAATGTAGGCAATCAGGGAAACAATTAGTGAAGGAATCTTCCACAGATTCCCAAGAACATGCATCAGATTATACTCCTGTCTCTTCAATCTGCTGTATTCAGTCATATTTGGTGAGTCTTTGCTTCTAGTGAGGGCAGAATAGATCTTAAATTCATTCGTCAGAGACATGGTGCAGACACAGGAGAAGAGCAGCGCACCCCACAGCATCGCAACAACCACTCTAGAGGCTCTCCATTTGAGCCAGAGAAATGAGGGGTGAGAGAAACTGGCTATTTTCAGGCAGTAGAAAACACTGAGACAGGAGATAAGCCAAGTATTGAAGTGGTTTGTAAATGTCCAGAAAACATCAATAAGTTGCATCATTATCCCTGAGTCATGGGTGTGGTAAGAGAAGACTATCATAAGGCTATCAATAAAAATGATCCACAGCAGAAAGACCCTGAAGACAGCCAAGCTGGTAATGATGAAGTCCGACAGAGAAATCTTCCTGCTCTTGAACCAATGGCTGCCATTGATTGACACAATGAAACCATTCACCAGATTTCCAAGAATAAACTCAGTAACAGTCAGAACTAGGAACACGCTTTCAATGAATCCCAACATATTAGAATTTAGGCCACGGCCACCCTGATCCTTGTTCTGCTCATGAATCTCATCTCCTTGTTAACTTTTTTTTTTTTTTCTGAGATCTACCTCCTTTTGTTACTTTACCGTACCTGTCTGTTCTGCATGCTTAAGTCTGTCTTACAGAACAGCTTTGTGAATCTGCTCTGGTTGTCCTCTTCACAGATGACATAGACTGTCACTTCTATGATCTTAAATTCAGCAGCTCTTTGTTGAGATGCAAATAATGCCCAGTGTCACACAGACAAGGAAGATATCTGGGTCACAAAAAATATGGCAGACTGAGACTCAGTTTCAGAGGGAGTGGCATTGTGGCTTGACTGCAAAGCATTTCCCATCATTTCCTGTGTTTGAAAACAAAACTGCCAGCTGGTGGCATTGTTTGGGAAGATTATGGAAACGTTAGGAGGTAGAACCTGGCAAACGGAAGTACATTACTGTTACTAGGGATGGGCTTTGAAATTGTATGCTGGCCCCATTTTCTGTTCTCTGCTTCTCACACTGTACAAAGGGCTGGCCTGCTGCTCCCTTTGGAACTGTATACCCAAACAAACCTTTTCTCCCTTACAATGCTTTTGTCATGGTATTTTATCACATAAACTACAGAAAAGTGGTGCTGGGAACCAACCAGAAGAAAAAGATGACTGGTACCTAAAGGAAGCACAGAACTACCTGAAAGGTAAGAAGTCTTGTTTCTCTACAAGGACAGACAGAAACAAGGAAATGCCAGAATTCTACCACACTGGAAGAAGTTTATGTGCATCAAGTTCAATGTCACTGGTCTTAAAATAAGTTCATTAAAAATTTTATAACCTCAACTTATAAAAATATCATTTTGAATTTTGCAAATAGGTCTCAATAGCCAAAAATTAATTTTGCATAAAGTATAAAGAATCCATTTTTCTCCCCATCCCCAAATGAGTAACAAATTCTTCCAACATCATTGGTTGAATAATAATTGGTTACATACCATTTGTCTCCACATAAGAATGATCAGTTTCTGGACTCTATTATATGTCACTACTTTGTTTTGTATCCAAATCAATAGTACACTTTCTCATAGTAACCATACATGCACACACACACACACACACACACACACACACACACACACACTCACATAAAGCCTTAACTAGCAGAGCACATCGTCTAGTTCATTCTCCAAGAGTCCATTATTCTTGGGCATTTGCTTGTCAAAGCATCTCAAAATCAGCTTGTCACATCTCAAAGGATTTCTAGAAAATGATTTAAATTTTTTTCCATCTATAACAATGATGGTGATGTTTCCAATAAACATGATGTACTACTCTTTTAATGTGTCCCAATAAGGTTTTATGAAGGTTTTCAGAGACCATGCATTAAAAGACTTGTATTCTGATATTCTGAGGTGACATTTTTTCAAAATCAACTTTTGATGTTGTTTCGAACTTGACACTTGAGTATTGCTTAATTTCCTGTAACTCTTACCCATATTTACTTTCAAAGCAGTGAGAACATTGGTGAATCATGTTCTCTTCATGATCTTAACATTCTTGTAACAGTACTTGCTAGTCTTAGTGCAAGTGTGTTTAGTTACTGTTCATCTTTCCATTTGGAAGGAAAATTTAATATTTAACACACACTTTGAGTATATAACATTTATTTATAAACCACAGTAACTAGATTGAAATACCACTAAAGAACCCTTTGTTCAGATTTATAAGTTAATCTGTACAGAGAAGACTTGGACCTTGAAATAGGCAATTTGTGTCTATGTAGGAGAAGCTAAGGTGGGAGGAGTAAGGGAGAAAGAGCAAAAGGAAGAGGAGGAGCTAAGGGAGAGAAAAAACGAGAGAGGGGGACATGGAGGCTGATGTTCGCTTCTCTGTAGCAGTCAAAGGTAGTTGGTATATCTAGGTTAAGTATTGGTTGGAGGGATTGGCAGAGCCATCTCCCACGCTGGAGTCTCGTGGGTGACAGGGCTGATGTCTCTGGCTGGCCATTTCTAGCTGCGGCACACACATGGCCTCTGGCCATGTGGTTGAGCTAGGAAGAGCCGTTGCTGACTGTCTCAGTCAGCTTGACTGAAGGCCAGTTTTTAAACAATTACTACAACAAAGTGGTGCACCAACTTCTGGCATGAATTCACTAGAAATTTAAGTCTATTCACCTGAGAGTAAAAGTTGTATTTTTTTTTTTTAAGTGAGTGATTGGCGCTGATAGGAGTCACGTGACTCCAGCAGGGACCCCTGAACAAAGATGACCTGGCAAACTGGTCCGCTGCTGAAATTGCAGGCTGCTGCAGTCAGAGCCAAATAAGTAAGCCTCCATTGTGGAGCAGTTACTGATTTAAGCATAAAGTTGAAATATAGGGATTATTTGCTTTTAGGAAGGATTTATAAACAGATATGTCTGAATAACGTGGGGATCTTGTGGGTGGCAGAGCTGCTGGTGTTTTTGGCTGGCTGTTTCTAGCTGCAGCACGCACATAGCCTCATGGCCTCAGAACATGGTGTCTGATCTAGGCAGAGCTGCCACAGCCTAGACAGTCTAGCTTAATTACTACAACATATTCCTTCTCCAAGTAGAGTCCTGGAGGCATCTTGGAGGGATGGGGCATAACTGAAAGCACAAAGCTTTTGTGGGTTCTGGAGACAACAGGCCAAAAAAGTTGCTTCTCATAGTAAAAAAGAAAAACATAAACCTGTGTTCTGTGGCTTGCCCATGTTTTAGCTATTTTTAAAATGTTAAACTGAGTTGTTTTCTTCCTGCAAGCCAATGCTATGGGTTGTATTATGTCCCTGCTCTCTCCATACTTCTTACATAACACAGAACCTTCTCCATGTAACATAACACACAGAAAAGTACTTGAAGATGAGCCTGTTAAGTAAAAAACTAAGGTTACATGAGATCAAAGGGTAGGGCTCTGCTACTGCAAACACACAAAATAAAGGCCAAAGGAGTACAGCAAGACAAAGGCCACTTATAAGCCAGGAAAAGATTCTTCTCAAGAACAGATCATGGGGCCCTGAGCTCAGCCTTCCAGCTTCCAAAGTAAAAGAAAATTACAAACTACCAATCTGTACTGTGTCCTGGCTGCCTGAGCGGAACACTAGCCCTACCAACCTAAAAGAAACTTATTTCTTAGGAAAGCCTCCCAACTCAGTTTCTAATCTGCCATCTGCAAGGGAAATATAAAGACAATTCTTAACCTACTTGCTCTCTTAGGATAGTCAAGGTTCCTTACTAGGGACAATAAGAAAAAAATTAGGGCTTAACAGCCCCTCGCACTGGGGAAAAAGCTTGTTTAATCTGACTGCTAAGGTTTTGTGTATTTTTCATGGTCCAACTCCTTCCCACATTTATAATAATCTGAGTTGGAAATAATGTGGGATCAGTGCTAAGTCTTTCTTACTTCAATTTATAAAAAATCCCCCCCCCCAAAAAAGGCAGAGATTTGACAATTTATATGGACATAAAGGTGGATGTGTATGAATTTATAAGGAAGATTTAACTGCACACAAACACAAGAGGTTTATTTGTATCTCCCAAAGAATTCAGAGGTGTCCTGTCCAGGTATGCTCTGGTAGTTCTACGTCATCATAGGCTCAGCTTCTTCCATCTTCCACCCTGAAGACTACTCCATGTTCTGGATGGCACCTGGAGATTCAGCCAACATGGTCCCATCACAGAAAAGAAAGAAAAGGTCAAGGAATGAGAGTCTAGAGAAATACAAAGGGCATGTTTCCAAACAGTTCATCCTAGAAATCTCCTAAAAGTTTGATTCACCAAGACTTCTGCACATAATGTTTTGTCAATGCATAACCACCAGGAACAGAAATGTAGTATTTGAGTTGTGCCTATTGTTATTTCAAACAAATACAAGTTCTGTGAATACATAATGTAGTATACTAATCATGTTTGTGCTTTACATTCTAAGTAGCTTTGAATTCTCAGAGCCATATGAATCCAGAGAAGAAACTCTTTCCAGGGTTAATTTCTATGTTCTTTGCCTGACTTAACTATAGACTTTCCATAGATGTTCACCCTCTGAAGTCTGCTCCCACATCCAGAAATGGAGTATCACTGTCTACTACCCATCTGACAGGAGGAAGCTCCAAAACCTGGTTGACTTTTCTTACAGCTACTTACTGTGCCAGTACTAGATGTCAAGCAGAAGCTCTATGGGGTTTTTTTTTGTCTTTTTCACGTGTGTTTATGTACAGTATACCCATGCTAGCGCACACATACCCATGTATACACAAGGGGGGCTGGAGGTCCACATTCGTTTCTCTTTCTGTTGTTCTCTACGTTATTTCTTTGAAATAACATCTCTCATTGAACCTAGAGTTAACCAATTGGCTAGCAAGGTCCCAGAATCTTCCTGTCTGTGCCTCCTAATACTGGAAGTACATGCATATACAAGTGTACTGGGTTTTTGTTTTATGGGTTCTGGCCAACTGAACAGCAAGCACTTTCCCCTTGAGCTATTTCCCCAACTTTTCCTTGGATAGTTTTAAGCTACAGCAAACACACTGCTGGTGCTTCTTTACAGCTTCTAAAGCTGCCCACTCCTTACCACTCACTCCATTTTTGCTGTGCTCTCTCTAAAAAACATCTTTAACATACTTTTGTTTTCAAGCCTTCAGGAGCTCCACATGGCTGAAGTTCTCCGCTAGTTACCAAAGCCCTCGAAAGTTACCCCAAACCCACTTTTCTTGTCTGACCTTTTACTATTCAAAATCTTTTAAGTGTCTGGACATCTGTACATGCTATTTCCTCTGGTAACAATGAAGTACTTGCTACTCTCTCTTGAACTACTCCCACATCAGATCACAGTTAAGTACACCATCTTCTGCTTTCCTCCCTTGTTGGCCCTCACCATCCTAAATGATGAGCTCCTTTAACATATGGGTCGTATTAAAAGACCTATATGTAGGTATGTATTGTTGCATTGTATACAGCAGATGCCCAATTAGCTAAAGTTTAAAATACCTAATTATAGGTAGACACAAAAGATTTAAAACAACCATACTATACTACTGATGTGGAATAAGTGGTCAGTTATTCACTGAAGTTAGTAACAATAAAGCCAAATAATAAACTACCCTAATATACTCACATGAGACTACCTAAGTAGTTGAATAACATGCCTTCTTTAAAATAGCTATAATAGTAACCAAAATGTTCTCCATGTTTTTCATTTACAATTTTAAGTCACAAAATATTATAATATTTACCATGCTTTTCAAAGCAGGTCTATACGGTAGATACAACCATCCTTGTTTTACTCAAGATAAACAAAACAACCGAGGGTAGAGAAAATTAAGTAACTTACAGTCAGCTGGTAAGTAGATCTAAGTTGTTTGACTGTATAACCTTACCTTGACAAATATTACTAGAGACTACCCTTTTGTTTTTCCTTTTAAAACAATACACAAGGCAGAGAAAGTTGTTGATACAACTGATATACACTTTTATAGCAAAATAAATCCCTGTGGTCTAAAACACAGCAGGAAGCAAATAACTGGAATTTTTTTTTTTTTAATTAAAAAATAATGCTTCAATAACCAGAGAAGTTACCTACGATTACACTAGGTGGAGCTATGAGGGGACAAAGAGGGAAACTGAGATATGAGACTGGTGCCACATAGTGAGTGAGCTTGAAAACGTTCTGAGCCATCCTGAGAATTTCAGTGCTTGGTAGGTCAAGAGTGAAACCAGGGGACACATTGAAGTTACTCTGTAAGGAGACACTTGCCTGATACAAGCAAATCAGGATGGTCAGAAGCCAGTAGGCAAACTATGGCTTGATTCCTACAGGATCATCAAGAGAGAACAACAGGTAGAGCAGTTCCTTCACTTGTGAGTCTCTCCCTAACTGAAATCTATCATTTATTTTGAGTATATTAGGAAGTACACTATATGGGACATTCCAGTTTAACTGGGTGGCTGAAGCTACATCAGGCCAGTGAAACATGAGTGTCAATGGAAGAAAGCTAAAAGTTCACATACACGAGTTCAAAGTTCCACTGTATGGCTTGGACATTGTTTTAACCTTTCTGTTTCTGAATTTCATTTGAAAATGATACTATCACTTTCTTCTTGGAAAACAGTTATATGAGACAATAATAAAATATGTTTAGCACAATACTTGACTCATCCAGATGACCCAGAAGGCTCAGTCATTACTATGATTGTGGTCACTGTCTCAGTTGTTCCCTGTAACTTACTAACCCGAGAGAGCACTGCTCCTCTGCTATAATTTGTCTTGCTGTGACTCCCACTAGTCTTCACAGCATATAATGCAAATCCTGAAAGAAAGTAAGAAAAATGATCCAGTTCTCATTTCCATGTCGATATTTCCATGCCAATGAATGACCAATACAGCACAATGTCACTGTGTTAGGCTGAGCTAAGTAGGGGCAAAGGGATAATCTGAGTGGAGGATAAACTAATTTTAAGAATTAAATGGTCTCTTTTGGGAACAAGAGAAAATTTCTTAATCACTTTCTTACTCAGCTATTAAGCTTAGCTTATAAAATCTGATGAGTAACAATAACCAATCTCCCTGAACAGCCTCAGAAACAATGTATGGTGTTTGAGGTTGTATGTACAAATCATCCAGTCTGAGAACTGTAATGGAAGTGAACAGTGGGTCTCATATTGACCCATCTTTAAAGTGCAGCCTTCAGAGCCACACATATGCTATTAACGGGTGAGTGAAGACAAAGTACACAAGCATAAGACACTAAAGAGCCTATGACTACTAGGGTATGTACGGAAAGCTTTCTTCATCACTCCAGTATACGAAGTAGCACTGGCTGCAGGATGAGCAGGAGTGACGCTCTGTGGTTTAGAAAAGAGCTTTCCACATCTTAAAATACAGCCTGTTGTTAAATGCATGCACGAGAAGTGTAAAGTAAGGCTCTACACGCAATACCCCTATAGACAATCATAGCATTTGCCACTTCTCTTTCAGCCTTTTAAAGCATATATAGCCTCCATACTTTTGAAAAATAATTTTTAAAACATTGACTATTACCACACATACTGTTTGACATGTTTTCTCCTACTTTTCTATGTAGTCACCTTTCCATTTAATATGGAATAAAATCTCACAACAAACTTGCAGGGCAGTTTTCTGCAAATTTAAGCCCTAATCACATCAAAAACAGAAGTTTTAAGATCCTAAACTTGAATTTCAAGTCCCTACAATCTCTTAGTGCTGTTAGCTTCTACAAATCTACTCGGGGCTAGGTCAAGCTTGGGAGCTGTGAAGTTTCTCAGCAGATGGGGCTGCATGGGATTAGGCCCCAGCAAATCCAACTGGCTTGGAATGGGCTGAAATCACAAGGAAGGCAGAAGAATCAGCCCGAGTGAAGTGCTGCTGCCTCCACCTCTCACTTCCAGAGACAGGAAGGGCAGGCAATCTTTAGCTCCCAGAGAGCATTCTGCAGGTTGTATTGCTCTACTTCTGCAGCCTACACTCAAGAGTGTGGCTTTGGTTTCTGGTTGGTTCTTGTACATGATGAGATCTTTCCACTTCCACCTTGTTTAAATTTCACTCAGGAATACATATAACCTCTCACAATGTTTAAGATTATAAAAGCTGCCTTGCTGAGCAGAAGACATGAGAGTTGCTCAAAACAGAACACTGTCCTATCAGATTCAACGTGTAATCACTCAAAGATCTAGTATGCTGACCAAGGATCCCAGTGGCAGAAAAAGTAGGCAAATAGGGAGGACTGCAGCCTCTCTGTCCCTGGGTAAGGACGGAGTACAGCTAAGGAACTGCTCCTTCCTTCAAACAAACCGCACGGTCAGTACAGAAAGGCTGTTCATGTATACAGGAAACATTTTAGAAAGCAAGAGTCCATAACACAGAGCGTGGATTCTGAACTAGTCCAACATAATCTAAACTCTCAAGGCAAAGAACAAATACATACGCTGGTTTGGGGAGCAGGGATGGGGGAGCAGCATGGAACAGACAGAATGAGGAATTTCAAACACTAAACAAAGCAACAGACTTCTGCAAAGCTCCAGGCTGACTATGGATGGCTTGTACAAAATTTAAAAAGAAAAAAGATATAAAAAAAAAAATGTATATACTCTTTACTGGTAAATTACTAGTAAATTTATAATAAAATTAACTAAATATATCTAGACTCTCTAGGGAGGCAAAGTCAAAGGAATTACAAGATCCTTGAAATAGATATAGCTCAGTGGGAGAGGGCCTGCCTAATGTGACCTTAGGTTTGACCCCCAGCACCACAGAAAGATGTTCATCTCCACCCTCAAGAGTATGGACTCCACTTTGAAAAGGATAACAGAGAGTGGTGTGGAAAGAAGAACTTGGGTGCCAGGAGAGGAACTGTGTCATCTGCAGTCATACTTTATTCAGGTCCTTAGTGCTGATAAGGTCTCATAAACACTACAGCGAAACTACCAAGAAATAAGATATGCAGGTGGGTTAATTCTGAAACAGTTTAGAATGCTAACCAGTGTTCAGCAGTCTCCTTCAATGTGGGATTTCCCTGTCAGCACTTACTGAGTGGCTCTTCCGTGCCAACACTAAGGGTACAGGTACACCAAGCAGAGCCAGTACTTACCTACAAGTTACAGAGATAGGTGACAATATCAGTGTTTACAACTAGGGCAGACAGACTCCTGACATAAGGCTCTAAAGTAACCAGTGGTGAAACACTACAGGACAAGTATGACAGAAAAGGCTTTCCAAATGTATGCCCTGGCCCTGGCAAACATAGTGGAACCTGATAATTCATTACTTTGTACCTTTCTAAAGAGAAACCACTCCTAAAAAAACAAGCAGTTGGCAAGTGCCATAAAGGACAGGCTTAATACACACACACACACACACACACACACACAAACACAAACAAACACACACACACGAAGATATGTCAATCAAGAAAAATATTACCACTCATTTTATATAAAAATTTTAATTTTTATCTTTAAACTATAGACTATACATGATTTGCAAAGGAGACTGTACCAAACAATGATCAAAGAAGAATCATCCGTTCTATGCCTTTTCTTTTGTCTGATCACTCAGAAATATAATGTTATCTGGAAAGAAACCAAAGAGAAAGAGTCACTTTCAGAATGCTGTCTTCATTTCATTGATAATTCCCCTCCAACACAGAAATTCTTCAGTAATATTACAAAATTTCAAAATAAGCAACTTTTGTTGTGTTCATGACAAGTACACAGAGGTACTCAATCAATCAATCAATCAATCAATCAATCCAACAGAACAGGCTGCAACTGCTCATCCAACAATTCAGACTTCATTACAGGATGAGATTGTAAGTTCTCCCCAGCAACAAGTTTCTGCAAATAGTAAGCACACCCACACACAAGAGGACCGATGAACACACTGCACATCTACATGCTGCAAACATATAGCAAAGTGCAAGAGCCAGCTTACAACTTAGCAACTGCAAGTTTATTTGCTTTTAAGGAAATAGATTCATTTTAAATTCTAAGACTGAATTTCATATTCTAGCTGGGTGGTTGTATTGCACACTTTTAATCCCAGCAGACAGGAGGCAGAGGCAGGTGGATCTCTAAGTTCAAAGCCAGCAAGACCTACAGAGTGAAGCAGAGAAATCCTGCCTCAAAAAAGCCAATAGAAAGGAAAAAGGGAAGAGAGGGAGGGAGAAGGAAGGGAAGGAGGGAGAAAAAGAGGGAAGGATTAAAAATCAGAATTTCATATACTGATTTTTGAGAAAAGTTTTAAGTACTACAAAGCAAGCATTTTTAATTCAAAAGCAAAGTGGACAGTGCTCTGATTATTTCAAAAAAAATTAGCTAAAACCAACTAAAAATAAAGAAGTAGCATTTCTTGGATAGCTCCAAACATTTTATATTGTTTAGGAGTAATGGTCTCATCCTGTAATGAAGTCTGAATTGGTAGACAAGCAGTTGCAGCCTGTTCTGATGGACTGATTGATTGATTGATTGATTGATTGCCTCTTGTGTACCTCTCAGGAACACAACAAAGTTACTTAATTATAAAATTATCTAAAAGATAGTTAATAGTAACAAGTACTTCATGACTGTACAGGATTAAAATGGAATCACTGTCAAAAGCCAAGAGTGCCATCTACTGGTGCGTTTTTACTTTAAAGGTCAAACATGACCCTTAAGTGAGAAAACAGTATAGAAATAAGAGATAAACAGGAGTCAATATTAAAAAAAATAAACAGCCGGGCAGTGGTGGTGCACGCCTTTAATCCCAGCACTTGGGAGGCTGAGACAGGCGGATTTCTGAGTTCGAGGCCAGCCTGGTCTACAGAGTGAGTTCCAGGACAGCCAAGGCTACACAGAGAAACCCTGTCTCGAAAAACCAAATAAATAAATAAATAAATAAACAAACAAACAATAGCAAACAATAGAAACAAAAGAAAATAATTTAGGATGCTAAATCACTCTAAAATTAAATTATAATTTTAAATCACTATATATTTGCTAGTGTTTGCAACATGAGAAACAACTATGATAAGAAAAAAGAAAATTGTGAACAATGTGAAATGTTTCTCTACCTACCTTAGGTTATAAAAACTCAACAATTCAAATAATATAGCTGTCTATAAATCTGGCTTATAGTGGAACACGAATGGAGATTAAAAATATCTATATTGGTTTTCAAAGTCAATATATTTTCTAAAAATATTACTATTAAGAAAATGAGTGATTATTGCTTTAAAAAACATAATTTACCAATATGAACAGTGATTAAGACATAAACGCTGGAACAAAGAGAAAAGAAAAGTTTTTTTTAAAAGCATATAGCTTATAAGAAAGCTGGAGTAATCCAAAGAGTGGATACAATGACATCTATTTTTTAAAGAAAATGTCATAATAATCGGCAACATTGGGTAAAGTAACAATGTTAAAAAAACACCTTTTCTTTCAGCAATAGGAGCTAATATTTATGAATAAAAAAAAACAATGTCACTTCCAACTGTTCCTGCAAGAGAAAAGGCAGCAGATGAACCAATCCGGCCATTAGTGATAAGGGATGAGGTGAAGCACACAAGTCACAAGTGGCTAGTCCACCATTCTCTCTACTCACAGACTTCATCAACAGCAATCTGTACGCTGTCACTTCATTATAACTTATAGCTTATCTCAGGAGTTCATAAACACTAAGAAATTTTAGTAAGATTTTTTTCACTCCTATCTATAAAACAGGTTTCTAGGTGTTTATAACAAAAACAAAATAAGTATATTGAGGCCTAATTCATAATTTTTGCAACTTATTCAAGAAGTAATAAAATATATCTAGCTCATTAAAAGATGAATTTTAGTAACATTTTAATTTTCATGTTAACACTAAAATCTGTTAAGCAGATATTTTTAAAAAAACAAAATGGTATCAAATTGGTAAATATTTCATTAATCTACATATAATTTGATACAAAGAAGCATTTAAGTTACAGATATGTGAGTAAATAGCTGTACTGTCTTCAAAACTCTCCTACAACTTCAGCAATGTGAAGTTATAGCATTTAAGTTACAGATATGTAAGTAAATAGCTGTACTGTCTTCAAAACTCTCCTACAACTTCAGCAATGTGAACTCTAGCATACTGTTCTATGTAGTACACGTTGTTTTGTATTTTGTTTAAAGACCAAAGTTTTTAAATTTCAAATGAAGGTTGTTGCACTTTCAGTTTCAAAATTTTGAATAAATCACAAATTCCTAATATCACAGCTCTGCAACTGCCTTGGCATATGCGCTTCTTGTACAGCCAGAGTGTTTTTAAAAGACACTAAGATTAAATTCTTCCAAGTTAACAGTGTGTACTGCAGGAGCAAGCTGATTTTATACTCTACGCAGACTTCCTCCTCAACGAAACATGTGAGGAGACATGTGAGCGTTTTAGAGGAATAAATAAATGTGGACACCATTAGCTACAGGAAAAGGAAAAGTATGGAAGTCCTCTGAGGAGTTCCCTGCCATGTTGCCATCAGGGGTACTTACAGCCCCAGGGAAAGCAGCCTATCATATGCCAAGCCTCTCAATGAACAGCAAGAAACACAGTGCACCAGGAGCTTCTTACCAGCTATGATGGTTGTTGCTTGCCGCCTCACATTGTTTTTATCCATGTATTCGCCATAGTCCACTTTCCCTTCCACAAATATACGAGCCCTGATAGAAAGAAATGCAGTCTTTAGTCTGTAGATTCTAATCCTCCTTTTCCTGATGTCAGAACATGGGTAGCAAGTACAAGCTGAAGATGAAACAACTGCACTTTGCTAAACACGTCTTCAATTTCAAAATTAAGAGTACTGAAACACAATGCACAATCTAGTTAAGAAAGACAATGTACCCAGACATGGTAATACCTTCTTATAATCCAATACACAGGAAGCTGAAGCCAGAGAACTGGAAGTTTTAGGCCCACCTGGACACCTCAGTGAGACCCTGCCTCAAATATAAAGCTTAAAGTACAGGAGATATAATTCAGTGATACAGCACTCATTTAACATATACAAAGCACTGGGCACACACACAAACTGTTGACCTTTTCCTTCAAATATCCTGTGTTTATGTGTCTTCACATATCCATACATACATAAAGAAAAGGTCTGTAATTACTGCAAAGATATTGAAATTCTAGTCACTGCTAAAATTATTTCTCATGAAATATTTTAGTTCTACAAATAAGTATATTTCTAAACATAAAACATACATCCATAAAAACATTCTTTTGTTACTCTACACATTCAGAATACATAACCCAACCTAAGCATTCCAAATGGAAATTACTAATTCTAAAAAAAAATTATCAAATATAATTACTGTGAAAGCTCCCATAATAACTTAGCATATCAGACATCAAATAGTCCAGATTCTCTAAAGACATTATGTTGTTGTTCAAAGGCTAGATGTGACCTCCATGATCCCTGGTCACAGGGACACAGGATATCCTATAGACAAATGCTGTAGATGCTTTGCAAAAGGCACCTGCAGCTGTAGCATGAATGGCCGTGCAGTATCTTGCCTCGTTTATTTCTATTTATGTACAGATGCTGTTTGCCCTAACTGGTCAGCAGGCTAAAACCAGAGACTTTTTGTGAATATGATACTAAGGAATAAATACATATTAACGTCAGCACTTAGGGGAACACTTGTTACTGACTTTTTTGGCCATTCAATCCCGAAGATCCTGTCTCTAACTTACCCCTTTTTCACATACTGATATGCCACATCTCTGAGGCCTGGTCGAAACACTGATATTCTGTGCCATGTTGTCTTCTGACTGACGTCACCTAAACCACAAGATACAGGAAACGGGGTTAGAGATGCCAGCAGGTAACACACACAAATGCCAACAACACAAAACATGTCTCTGGAAAATAAGCTTACAATTTCTTAAAAAAAAAAAAAGAACAGAACAGAACTAATGAAGCCAGAGTGTATCTATAAGTTAACATTTTTAATATTAGGTAAGCAATAATAAGTAATATCTACTTACTGTTGATAAATAATAACTAGAGCCTCTCACACTCACCCATTTGATATACTTCACTGTCCCCTGATCGCCACATCTCATTTGTTGCTAGAGAAAATATGGTAACTGGGTTTTTTCCTTCCACCTGTCTCATGACAGGGTCCTGACCTACTCGTCCAAGTAACTGAACCCGATTCAGAGCTGAAATGAAAGCAGAGATGAGACGACTGAGAACCAGCTGATGACAATGTTTATGCATCCTGAAAACTCGGTTCTCTGACTTTAATTCCAGTGTATGTGGTGATCCCTGTGTAGGAAATTAGGTTTAGATGAGGTTATGAAGGTGAAGGCTCCATGATGGAATTAGTCTCCTTATAAGGAAGGGAAAAAACAAAAAAACAAAAAAAACAAAAAAAAAAAACAAAAAAAACAGAGTCCCAACCACCCCACTACTGCATATAAAAACAAAAGTGACAGGGCAACTATCTGCAAACCAGTAAGTTGTGCCTGACAGGCAACCCAACCATGCTGACAGATTGGTCTCAGCCTTCAAGACCAGAGATGTAAGACAATCTCTATTGCTTAAGACACACCTGTTCTATTCATTATAGTGTGCAGGATAGTTATACAGAACAAACCCACACCTGAAATTGACAGAAATATCCAGATAATGAACAGCAGCAAATACTGCTTCAACATTAATCTCTGCATTATGAAAAACTCAATCTACAGAAGAAGATCAACAAATTAAGTTTAAAAAGAAAATAAAGAAAGTCTAGAGGGGGAAGAGGACTGACAATAAAGCAGAGAGCAGAAGCAACCACACAGGAGAAACTTTAAGCTCTTGATCTTGAGCTAAGAGCAAATCTATTACAAAAACAAGTATTTCTGTGAAAGTCTCCTTCGTGCCCTGTATAGCACAGTCTTGAAGAACTGAGTCAGAGAGTGGTGCAGGAGGAGGTGATACCCGCACTATAAGCTCTATTTATACCAGGTCTTCACAGCTAGAGATACAGAGTAAAATAAACCAAATGTATGGTAGGCTGCATAGCTGTAAAACTATCTTTTATTCGCCTGAAGTAACTGTCGTCTCCAAGGCTTACTGCCTTCGTATGTTAACCTAAACCTAGTCCTGGAGCTCCTAGCCTCTGCACAATCTTATTTAGGCCTAGAATGTTTTCAGCCTCTGAAACTGCTACTGAATAATCTCACTCTTTCTTGTTCTTTCTGAACTCTGGCTAGCTGGTAAACTCAGCTGTTCTGGTTCAAATTCCTCTCCAAGCTGACTGATTCAATCTGGCTTCTCTCTTGGCCTCTGACAGAATTGCTCTGGTTGGCCTCATACTAACGTTAGCAATATGCTCTAATCTTCTGGCTCCTCATTCTCTGGCTCATTCTGTCCTCACCTGTGTCTAGCTTGTTCTTTCTCTGCAACCTGTCTCTCTATAATCATCCCAGTAAAACTGCCTCCTCCTTCTTTCTCTGCACTGTCCTTGAGGTAGCTTCCCTTACCTCTCTTGTTCTCATGAGAATTGAGCACATCCTATTCTGTCAAATCTTTCTGATACACTTTGTCTGATAGTCAATTAGACATTACTTTCAAACATGGGTGCTTCCTTCTACAAAGTAATTTTACCTTCATTGTTTGGGATTGAAGGAGTGTACTTAAGGGCAGATCTGCATTATGGCCAGAGAGATTAAAGGTGTGTGTTAAGGCTAAGCCACATTGAAACTAGAAACGATTTTTTTTTCTTTCAGTAAATAACACAATCTCGGGGTTCACAGTGGGATCAAATACCCTGCAACACAAGGCTAAACACAGTCCACCAGTTCTACAGTACTTTGAGAGTATTAGCAGAGTATTATAAATAACACTGTAAACTTAGAAATCTGTTACTTACATCGTTCAAGAACCAAACTGCTGGCTACTTCTGACTCATGTCTTACAAACTGACGAAATACCTGAAGGAGAACAAAGAAGTAACACAGCCTTAAACTTTTAGAAAAGAGAAATAGCAGTAGAATACCTACTTGTATTTATTCACCATTTAATCAACAGTTCCTACAACTTCCAGAATAGGATAGCAAAGGAGAACAGAGTAGAAAGAGAACAGAAAGAAATCAGTGCTTTCCAATGACTGTAGTCATAAATCAACTGAGTAAGCATACAAAGCAATTATGGAGCGTTACTTAACATACTGTCTGTGTATTAAGCATCATTCTAAATTGTAGGCAATAAGAAACTGGCTAAATGATAACAAACATCCATTACAATTGTTGAACATCTTTTTCACATTGAAACAGGAAGTGTGGATAAAAACTTACAAGATCTTTAATACATTTTTTCCCCTGATTGATTGTTCAAAATTTATAAAGAAATGGCCATCTCAAATGACTGGCCTAGAATGTTTCATTTAAAAATGAGCAAAGACGATGAATAACATTAATTTCCTGAGGCTGTGCTGCAGAAGGTCAACAGCTTCTATAGTGAGCTTGGTGCAATGGAAAACTTCATTCCTTCAAGAGATCCAAGAAAAGCAAATAATACGATTCAAAGGCATGGCTATTAAATCATAATTAGTGAAAAGGAATGTAGCACTTAATATGCAAATTACACCTATTACCACTTAATCCTTAACTAACCATAGACACAAAGTCAAGTTATCCCCACCATAGATCCAAGGAAAATTAAGCCCAGAGAGAGCACCACCTGTCTAGGAAACTAGAAATTAGGTGGTGATTTATGACTTATATCTCTGGGCTGTCTGACACCCAGGCTCTTTTTTCAACTTGCCCTCTGCTGTCTTAAAGGCATTCTGTCCTATGGTTACCATTCAGGTAAGAGTATACATCACTACACTCCGAGTTCAGAGACCTAGATATGTTCTAAGACAGAAACATTTCCCAAGTGAGAGCATTGTTCATATAGCAGGCAGGGATCCACTACATGGGAAAGAAAGGGATTGGCAAGCCAAAGAATTCTTTTAGAACAAGCAACAGAAAGAAAACAATTTTATTCAGGAGACAGCTGACAGTTAATAGGACCCTCAGGCACTTCAGACTTCAGGCAGTGGCTGAGGGTAATGCTGTCTGTTTTGAAGTTCTCACTCTGTTAGTGAATTGAGTTAGAACTTCTCACTCACTCACTCACTTTGAAAGCAGTTCTATGGAATGTAATTCCTACCACTTAAGAAGGGTCATTTCAACTGACTTTTGCTCAGGCCTGGGAGGGCTGCTGGGTAATTTCCAGTTATGCAATTTCTCCATGCAAATGAGGGCAGAGACAGGTTACAACTCTGAGGTGTCAGATTACCACAGTATGATTCCTAGACCTATCTTTTTAAAAATTCCAATGGAGACCTGTTTCCTTCCCTAGTCTTTTAATACTGACCTTCTCTCTCCATACCACTCAAATGAATACCTCTTCCTGGAGTGATTTTAGCTATATAATACTATCACTATGGGTAGATACAAGGATAAAATGCTATGCACAATACAGGATTAAACTGCTAATCAGTCCTGTGTCATGATCACAGAGAAATACTAGCGTGAGATTCAGAAGAGCCAGAGCTCATTAAATGCTATAAAATAAAAATAAGACTATGCCTCATCTTAGGAACACACACAAATCATAACCTAGTAGAAAAGAAGAAATAGGGGAAGGATTATTTAATTTCAATACTCTCAAAATGTAAACTTATTTCACATTTGGTCTTAAAGACACTATACTCTAACTTCAATTTAAAAGGCTCAGAGTATATATAAAGTAGGGAGCTAAGGATACATCAACCTGAGAGTAAGACGGGGAAGACAGCAGACTTTTATAACAAATTTGACTCATTAATCTTAAGAGAAGGGTCACAGAGAGATTTTACATTAGGTGAATTTACAAGACTCGGTACCCACATGTCACATTGAGGAAAAATGGTAACAGAGGCCTGCTTAAGGCTGGCCAAAGGAGAGGACATCTGACTAGACTGCAGAATGGTAATGGACCTGTGGTGAGAAGTGAGCTCTGCTCTCTGGATAGCAAGATGGGAGTGAGGAGAAGAAGGGCCAGGTCAGAAAAGGAACCAGAGCCATATGGAAAATGATAGAAGAACCAGGTGTGGTGGTGAGAGCCTGAAATACCAGCAGTGAGAAAACAGAGGCAGGAGGATCACGGTTCTTCATCTCAGCTTTTAACAGTGAGTCTCAAGATAGCTTGAACTGTATGAGTTGCTGTCTCAAAAACAACAAAGCAAACACAAAAAAACAAAACTTAAGTAATTAAATGCATACTCTGATCTAAGCAACTACTTATTCAATTAATGATTTGTACTACATACGTGAATACACTTTTAAAATAATTTTTGATTCAGTAAACAGCTTCACACACACAAAAAAAATTCACCTTGAATCTTCCCTATCGAGTAAACACAAATAACATGATGGTTTAAGAATCTCGTGCTTATGTATGCAAAATCGGAAAAACAATAACAAAAAACAAATCGAACAAAAACCCATGGCTATTGGCACTCATTCACTCATTAATATAGAAAAGCGACTACCTGTAGCACAGGTCTTCGAAACATGGCTCCGGTTTTTCTTACAACCTAATCTTTAGGCTTTTCCTAGAGGAAAGAAAGAAAAGAGAAAAATGATAAACCAAAAACTACAGCATACACCAAAAACACACATATTTGCTAGTCCTAAATCCTAAGTGCACCCAACTTCATGTGCCCTAAATTTGCACATTTGGGGACTTCCTCTTTCCTTTTAAAAACAAAACCAAAACGAGACAAACTGGGGTTCTGGGTCTCAACTAACTGCTCAGTTCAATAACCAGCAGAAAAGAAGGGGGGGAGGGAGACTGTTCTCACTTCCGATCCATCGTCTGCTAAAATTTCTTTACAATATCAATTGTCTCAGACAGTTTTTCTAATTTGTTCTGTTACTCAAAACCCCGAAATATGTCTCTACAAACAGTAAAGACATAATAAATACTGCTACGACAGGACTCAAATCAGTGCCTTCGTTCCCGTTGGCGCCGAGTAAGCCCGGCACCCCAGCCTCGCCGCCGCGGGGATAAGCGGGTGCTCTTCCCCTAAAGTGGCGCTCGCAGGCAGCACAGGGAACAGCGGGGACACTCGGACTCCTGCGAGGAGCCGCACACCTCCTCCCGTGGGCCTCACGCGCCCGTGCACTCCGGACGTGCAACTTTGTCTCTGCCTTCTCCCCTCCCTCACCTGACGCGCAGAACCCGACCGCCAGCGGCTCGCTTCCGGCTCAGGGAGCCCGTAAAGCTCGCGATACGCAAGGAAAAACAGGAAGCCTATGATGTGCGCCGTTGAAATGCCGCCGGCTGATGTTGCGGGAAACACGACCCCTCAACTTAGAAGAGCCAGGAACTTCTTTCCAGGCAAAAGTGGATGGATCAACGATGCCACCTGTGGGTAGTTTTAGGGATTTGTTTTGTTTTTTAATTTTGTTTGGTTGGTGGGTTTGTTTTGTTTTTTTTTCCTGATCACTACCCTCACTCCGGTAGTGGCCTTGCACTGGCTAACCAAACTCTGCCCCAGAACTATATTCCCAGCCCTGAGTTGAAATTATTTGATGTTCCCAGCCTGGGAGAGGGAGCAAGGTAGGTGAAAGAAAACATATTTGAGCCCCTGGAGGAACTAAAACCGACCCAAGTGTCCTAATGAAGTAAGACTGGAGAATTAAGGGCTGTCAAAACCTTGGTGATCTGGATATGTTAATATGTTAAGTCAAAATCATTTCAAGAAATACATGAGGAGCAAAATATTTAACATCTTTATCAAGGTCCCAAACTGTGCCTAAGGCACAAGGACCCTTATGTATTTTTATGTACTTTTTCCATAAAACATTAAAAGTTGATGAAATATCAAAACATTTAAAACGAGTATTAAAAGTCAAAACATTGCTTTATCTTAAAGTGTAGTTAAGACTTATAAGCTTTAATAGAAACTGATTTTTAGAATTTTTTTTTTCATTTTGTGTTTCAATTCCACATCTCTGGCAATTATTCTAGATGGAGTTTAAAAAAAAAAAAAAAAAAAAAGACACTGTCTCACTGTGTATCTCTGGCTGGACTGAAATGAAACTTGAATCTCATTATGTAGACCAGACCGGGCTGGTGTCTTAACTCACAGAGATCCCTTGCCACTACCTCCCCAGTGCTGTGATTAAAGGCATGTGCCACCACACCCAGTACCCAGTGACAATCTTAAACAATTTCAATTAACTTAAGCTTATCGATCTTGTCTTTGGTATTATTGTGTTCATAGTAAAACTTCTTAGTTTTAACATTTCCAAAATACTGCATTGAGACATCTTTTATTTTGATTACTGAATTTTTTTTTTACTCCTTTAAATCCTGCATTGTTTACCCTAATCCTTGCCCTGGAGGACTGTGAGTCCTATGGCTTAAAGAACCCAAGGCAGCTAGATGTGGTGGGGCCAGTTTTTGTCAGTGTCCAGTGTTGCAGTAAATCTCCAACCCAAAAAGGCCTGATCAATAAAAATACAACTCAAATGATATAAGTACAAACTGCACACCTAGATTGGGCAGAATTACCACTGCACTACTCTATTCCCCATCCATGAGATCCCTTATAACTTGCGGTTTTTCCAGGCCACACGCTTCTCTTCCATTGTCCTGAAAGAAAATTTTATGGGTCCCACGAAAAACTAATAAAATAGCAGAGCCCTGTGATTCCTTTTCCCTAACCTAAATAGTTAAAAATGCCTGTTAGCAGGTTTGGGCCCAGTTAATCAGCCACTAAAAAATATAGAGTTACAAGACAAAGGACAAAGGCTTGTTAAGCCTTCCAAAGAACTAGCTGGACATAAGGATAAAAAAGGTATGCAAGGACATCTTTTAATAGAGTATAGGGATGTGCCCCAGAGTATGTCTAAATATAGGGATGTGCCCCTGAGTATGTCTAAATGAATAATGGACCATCTGGTGTTCCTCCAAACCCTTTCCCCCACCCCTTGAGGTCTTCTCAAGATCCAAGAAACTGCAGTTTAACTAGATACTATGCTAACTTAGATAAGCTTCCACCTGCAGGAACTGCCCTCTGCCCCATCGACTGGTACAGCCTGCTGATGTAAAACAGCACGTACGAAGGTTTCCTCTTTCTCCCCCACTCCATATCTATATAAACCCTAAAATTTAGAGCCTCAAGGTCATCCTCTCTGTCTCTTGCACGAGACGTGTTGGGCGGCCTGGAGCACTCTGTCATTAAACTACCTCATGTGCTTGCAACAAGTCAGTCTCTCTTGTGTCCTTGGGTGTGTGCCGTCCTGAGACTCGAGTGGGGTCCCTTGGGGTCCCCTTCTGGGGGTCTTAAACCTTTCAGTCCTTTCATCTTCTTCCTTGTCCTCCTCCTCTTCCCCCTAACCCCCCAAACTCTTCCTTCCACTTCTCCTTTTACTGCCCAATCAGCGGCTCTACACTTTATTCTACAAATTAATGTGGGCAGAAGGTTCACAAGTCACCTGTGTACTGATTTACTCCTCATCTGCAGCCCCTCCCAGGAAAAAGGAATTAGCATCAAAATTAAAGACCAGGGCTACCCACTACACTCCGGTGTTAGAAGGAAGGGAACTCCAGACCATTCCAACACACACATTGCCTCCTCAAGTCCATTTTTTCTATTTAAGAATTTTTTTTTAAATCAGAATTATTCAACGTGGTTTTCAACTTACATTTTAACCCACTCTGAAGTCCAGCTCACTAGTGATATGTTTATAGATGCTCTTTTCTAGATTTGCACCTTTACAAAGATGATTCCCTGAAATAAGGAGGCACCAAATTGGACCCCTGCACTGCTAGTGATAATAATACATCCTCTTTACAAGCCCTGCTTCTGCTTTGTAGACAAGGCGAAGGAAAAACAAAGTGCACCTTTCCCTCCAGAGAGAAATCCCCCACCCACCTTGCAAGCTTTGTTTTAATGGTCCCTGACGTGAACTTTGGAGTGAACCTTAACTTTTTTTCCAGGTTGCACACATCTATTGGCTCATGTTTATCCAGTTCCTTTCTTTACTATCCCCTTAATATCACCTTTGCTCTATGTGAAGAATGCAGTGAAGGTTGGTTAAAGAAAAATATGGATATTTCCCTGAAACTTACAAGCGCCCTGCCTAAACATTTTATAAAGAACAGCTGAATGGGGAGTCTTGGCTGAGGGCTGTTTTCCACTCAGAAAGAAAGTGACACCTTCTCCTTCCTTAGCTGGTTGTCTGGAAGAAGTTGCAAGGCCTGCTCCTTCATTTTTTTTCCTTTTAACAATGAAAATAGTATTATAATGGATATATATATATACTCATACAGTGTCAGGGAGAAACTGTAACTGGTAATGTTCCTTCCTAGTGCAACAGGTACTTCAGCCTCCGTCGGCTGTCAGTATCCTCAGAGTCTGAAACACAACCCGGTACACACTTTAAAAATGCTTGCCTCAGCTAGTCACCTCCTCCCTTTTTTGCATACTGTAATATAAATGGCCATGAAGATGTGCCATCCCCACTGGTGATGAACTCCTAGAATACAAAGAACCTTTATGAGTATACAGTTTACAGTGTGCCTCAAAACAAGCATGAGCTTCTCAAGGTTTCAATTTCACAGTGGAACACAAAAAACATGACATGAGTGGAAACATGATTTCAGACATATTCAAATTCAAGTAAGCCAAAATGTTGAAGAACCAAAACATTTTAACTGGGAACAAAAGGTTCAAAAGTTTTGTTAGAGATACAAGAATCTACAATATGCTCCAATGTCATTATAGGGAAACCCAGAATAACCCTTTCCATAGACAGAGAGGGAGGGGAGGGCATGTGGTGGTTTGAATGAGAATGGCTCCTATAGGCTCCTATTTGAATGTCTAATGTTTACCAGTGGGTGGATCTGTTTGGAAAGAATTAGAAGGCTTCAGAGACTTGGCTTCTTTAGAATAGTTGTGGTTTTCTTGGAGAAAGTGTGTCACTGAGAATGGACTTTGAGGTTTCAAACCCCCACACCAGGCCTACTGTCTACCTGTCTGCTGCCTTCAGATTAAGATGTAAAGCTCTCAGCTACTGCTCCAAGAGCCGTGCCTGTCTGCTTCCCACCATGATGATATGGACCAACCCTCTAAAACTATAAGCAAGCCCTTAATGAAATGCTTTTTAAAAACAATTAAGAGTTGCCTTGGTCATGCTATCTCCTCCCAGCAATAGAACAGTAACTAAAGCAGAGCAGGAGACAGAATGGGAAGGGGAGGAGGGAGATTGATTGATTTGATCAAGTAGTTCATCTATGGACATAGCCTTCCCAGTGAAGTGATGACAGGCTGTGCTCAACATGAATTCCCAATAGTAGTAGACTAGAGATTTTAAACCTTTCCAAACTGACTGAAGAAGGAGAAGTGTATTACTATCTATACCCAGGAGTGCAGAGTGCTGTGTTACCTTTGGCCTTGTTTGCGTGTGTGTGTGTGTGTGTGTGTGTGTGTGTGTGTGTTAAAGTTCCAGCTAGCTGGGCAGTGGTGGCACACGCCTTTAATCACAGCACTTGGGAGGCAGAGGCAGGTGGATTTCTTAGTTCAAGGCCAGCCTGGTCTACAGAGTGAGTTCCAGGACAGCCAGGGCTACACAAAGAAACCCTGGCTCAAAAAACCAAAAAGAAAAAAAAAAGTTCCAGCTATGGATGGCAATAATTTGCCATAAACAGAACGTTTTGGAAACAGAAAGAAAGTTGGTGCAAACAAACAAACAAAACCCAAACAACAACCACTACAACCACCTTTGGATAGTCTGTCTTAGTTAGGGTTTTACTGCTATGAACAGACAAAGTGACCAAGGCAACTCTTATAAGGAGAATATTTAACTGGGGCTGGCTTACATGTTCAGAGGTTTTGTCTACTATCATCAAAGTGGGAGAATGGCAGCATGCAGACAGGCATGGAGTACAGGAGAAGCTGAGGGTTCTATATCTTTATCTGAAGGCTACTAGGAGAAGACTAACTCCCATGTGGTGAGGAGGAGAGTCTCCTTGCCCACCCCACAGCGACACACTTTCTCCAACAAGGCCACACTTCCTAATAGTGCCACCCCTTGGGCCAAGCATATTCAAACCACCACATAGTCTAATCAAATTCTCACTTTTAAATCATTTTTATAAAGCCTCCTAATGACTGTGAGATTATAATCCTTCCACATATGCTAA